>NW_024043052.1:0-19249 GCF_014851395.1 Micropterus salmoides | reverse complement strand
GGACACGTTTTGTGCTAGCACATTCAAATGTTGACTGTGTGGAATGAAACTGTACATTCAAAAGTTTGAAGCTAGCAAAGTTTATTGCATGTACACTCAAAAGTTTGAATGTGTGCAAAAGTTTTGTTCTTGTATATTCAAATGTTTTTTACTTTTAAGTATTGAATGTACAAGTACAAATAAAGACATTTTACAAGACATTTTAACGAGTTAAAAACCTTTTCAGACATGCAAACCTTTGAATGTACAAGTTCAAAACATTTCGCAAGCAAACGCTTTTCCACACATTCAAACGTTAAGTACAAAAGTATGTGCATTCAAATGTTTTGTACTTTTTAAACACGTGAATGTACAAGTACAAACATTTTCACCAGTAATAAAACTTGTTTCAGACATGCCAATATTTGAATGTACAAGTACAAAACATTTCGCAAGCACAAAGCTTTCACACATTCAAACTTTGAATGTACAAGTTCAAGAAATTTGAAAGTACAAAGACAAAACTTTCAACGCTTGAAACGTAAGTACAAAAAGTATGTACATTCAAATGTTTTGTACTTTTTAAATATTGAATCTACAAGTACAAGACATTTTCACCAGTATTAAACTTTTTCCAGACATGCAAATATTGAATGTACAAGTACAAAAATTTTTCGCAAGCAAAGCTATTCCACGCATTCAAACGTTAAATACAAAAGTATTGTACTGTACAAGTACAAGTCATTACACTAGTAATAAAACTTTTTCAGACATGCAAACATTGGAAGTACAAGTACAAAACATTTTCGCAAGCACAACGCTTTCCACACATTCAAACGTTAAGTACAAAAGTATTGTACTTGTAAATACAAATGTTTGTACGTTTTAAATAGATTTGAAGTACAAGACAACACATTTCCACAAGCACAAAGCTTTACACACATTCAAATATTAATTTAATTAATTCAAAAGTATGTACTTGTATATTCAAATGTTTGAATGTCTGGAAACGTTTGTGCTCCTAAATTCAAATGTTTGTGCTAGTACATTCAAAAGTTTGAATGCTAGCAAAAGTTTGTGCATGTACACTCAAAAGTTTGAATGTGTGCAAAAGTTTTGTGCTTGTATATTCAAAGTTTTGTACGTTTAAATTTGAATGAACAGTACAACACATTTCACAAGCACAAAGCTTTACACACATTCAGATATTAATTTCAAAAGTATTGTACTTGTACATTCAAATGTTTGAATGTCTGGAAAACGTTTTGTGCTCCTAAATTCAAATGTTTTGTGCTAGTACATTCAAAGTTTGAACTGTGTGGAAAGAAACTGTACATTCAAAAGTTTGAATGCTAGCAAAAGTTGTGTGCATGTACACTCAAAGTTTGAATGTGTGCAAAAGTTTTGTGCTGTATATTCAAAAGATTTTTACTTTTTAAGTATTTGAATGTACAAGTACAATACAAGACATTTTACAAGACATTTTAACGAGTTAAAAACCTTTTTCGACATGCAAACATTTGAAGTACAAGTTCAAAACATTTGAAAGTACAAACACAAAATCTTTCCACACATTCAAACGTTAAGTACAAAAGTTGTACTTGTACATTCAAAGTTTTGTACGTTTAAATATTTGAATGTACAAGTACAACACATTTTCACAAGCACAAAGCTTTTACACACATTCAAATATTAATTTCAAAAGTATTGTACTTGTGCATTCAAATGTTTGAATGTGTGGAAAGAAAATTGTACTTGTACATTCAAAAATTTTAATCTGTGCAAAAGTTTTGTGCTTGTATACTCAAAGTTTTTTACTTTGTAAGTATTTGAATGTACAAATACAAGACATTTTAATTAGTTTAAAACCTTTTCCACACATTCAAACTTTTGAATGTACAAGTTCTGAAATTTGAAAGTACAAACACAAAACTTTTAACGCATTGAAACGTTAAGTACAAAAATTGTACATTCAAATGTTTTGTACTTTTTAAACACTTGAATCTACAAGTACAAGACATTTTCACCGTATTAAAATTTTTCCAGACATGCAAATATTTGAATGTACAAGTACAAAACATTTTCGCAAGCCACAAAGCTTTTCCACGCATTCAAACGTTAAATACAAAAGTATTGTACTGTACAAGTACAAGACATTTTCACTAGTAATAAAATTTTTCAGACATGCAAACATTGAATGTACAATTACAAAACATTTTCGCAAGCACAACGCTTTTCCACACATTCAAACGTTAAGTACAAAGTATTGTACTGTACAAGTACAAGTACAAGACATTTCACTAGTAATAAATTTTTCAGACATGCAAAAACATTTGAATGTACAATTACAAAACATTTTCGCAAGCACAACGCTTTTCCACACATTCAAACGTTAAGTACAAAAGTATTGTACTTGTACATACAAATGTTTTGTACGTTTAAAATTTGAATGTACAAGTACAACACATTTCCACAAGCACAAAGCTTTTACACAGATTCAAAATTAATTTTAATTAATTCAAAAGTTTGTACTTGTATATTCAAATGTTTGAATGTCTGGAAACGTTTTGTGCTCCTAAATTCAAAATGTTTTGTGCTAGCACATTCAAATGTTTGACTGTGTGGAAAAAACTGTACATTCAAAAGTTTGAATGCTAGCAAAAGTTTTGTGCATGTACATCAAAAGTTGAATGTGTGCAAAAGTTTTGTGCTTGTATAATCAAAGTTTGTACATTTAAATATTTGAATGAACAAGTACAAACACATTTTCACAAGCACAAAGCGTTTACACACATTCAGTATTAATTTCAAAAGTATTGTACTTGTACATTCAAATGTTTGAAGTCTGGAAACGTTTTGTGCTCCTAAATTCAAATGTTTTGTGACGCACATTCAAATGTTGACTGTGTGGAAAGAAAACTGTACATTCAAAAGTTTGAATGCTAGCAAAAGTTTTGTGCATGTACACTCAAAGGTTTGAATGTGTGCAAAAGTTTTGTGCTTGTATATTCAAATGACTTTTTTACTTTTAAGTATTGAATGTTCAAGTACAAATACAAGACATTTACAAGACATTTAACTAGTTAAAACCTTTTCAGACATGCAAACATTTGAATGTGCAAGTTCAATACATTTGAAATTACAAAGACAAAACTTTTCCACACATTCAAACGTTAAGTACAAAAAGTATTGTACATTCAAATGTTTTGTACTTTTTAAATACTTGAATCTACAAGTACAAGACATTTTCACCAGTATTAAAACTTTTTCCAGACATGCAAATATTTGAATGTACAATACAAAAAAATTGTCGCAAGCACAAAGCTTTTCCACGCATTCAAACGTTAAATACAAAGTATTGTATGTACAAGTACAAGACATTTTTCACTAGTAATAAAACTTTTTCAGACATGCAAACATTGGAATGTACAAGTACAAAACATTTTCGCAAGCACAACGCTTTTCCACACATTCAAACGTTAAATACAAAAGTATTGTACTGTACAAGTACAAGTAATTTTCACTAGTATTAAAACTTTTCAGACATGCAAACATTGGAATGTACAAGTACAAAACATTTTCGCAAGCACAACGCTTTTCCACACATTCAAACGTTAAGTACAAAAGTATTGTATGTACATTCAAATGTTGAATGTCTGGAAACGTTTTGTGCCTCTAAATTCAAATGTTTTGTGCTAGCACATTCAAATGTTTGACGGTGTGGAAAGAAAACTGTACATTCAAAAGTTGAATGCTAGCAAAAGTTTTGTGCATGTACACTAAAAAGTTTGAATGTGTGCAAATGTTTTGTGCTTGTATATTCAAAAGATTTTACTTTTTAAGTATTTCAATATAAAGTACAAATACAAGACATTTTACAAACATTTTAACGAGTTAAAAACCTTTTTCAGACATGCAAACATTTGAATGTACAAGTTCAAAACATCTGAAATTACAAAGACAAACTTTTCAACGCATTGAAACGTTAAGTACAAAGTATTGTACATTCAAATGTTTTGTACTTTTAAATACTTGAATCTACAAGTACAAGACATTTCACCAGTATTAAAACTTTTTTCCAGACATGCAAATATTTGAATGTACAAGTACAAAATTTTTCGCAAGCACAAAGCTTTTCCACGCATTCAAACGTTAAATACAAAAGTATTGTACTGTACAAGTACAAGTACAAGTCATTTTCACTAGTAATAAAACTTTTTCAGACATGCAAACATTGGAATGTACAAGTACAAAACATTTTCGCAAGCACAACGCTTTTCCACACATTCAAACGTTAAGTACAAAAGTATTGTACTTGTACATACAAATGTTTGTACGTTTTAAATATTGAATGTACAAGCGCAACACATTTCCACAAGCACAAAGATTTACACACATTCAATATTAATTTAATTAATTCAAAAGTATTGTACTTGTATATTCAAATGTTTGAATGTCTGGACACGTTTGTGCTAGCACATCAAATGTTTGACGTGTGGAATGAAACTGTACATTCAAAAGTTTGAATGCTAGCAAAAGTTTATTGCATGTACACTCAAAAGTTGAATGTGTGCAAAGTTTGTGCTTGTTATTCAAATGTTTTTACTTTTAAGTATTTGAAGTACAAGTACAAATACAAGACATTTACAAGACATTTTAACGAGTTAAAAACCTTTTTCAGACATGCAAACCTTTGAATGTACAAGTTCAAAACATTTTCGCAAGCACAACGCTTTTCCACACATTCAAACGTTAAGTACAAAGTAGTGCATTCAAATGTTTTGTACTTTTTAAACACTTGAATGTACAAGTACAACCATTTTCACCAGTAATAAAACTTTTTTCAGACATGCCAATTTGAATGTACAAGTACAAAACATTTTCGCAAGCACAAAGCTTTTCCACACATTCAAACTTTTGAATGTACAAGTTCAAGAAATTTGAAAGTACAAAGACAAAACTTTTCAACGCATTGAAACGTTAAGTACAAAAGTATTGTACATTCAAATGTTTTGTACTTTTAAATACTTGAATCTACAAGTACAAGACATTTTCACCAGTATTAAAACTTTTTCCAGACATGCAAATTTGAATGTACAAGTACAAAAAATTTTCGCAAGCACAAAGCTTTTCCACGCATTCGAACGTTAAATACAAAAGTATTGTACTGTACAAGTACAAGTCATTTACACTAGTAATAAAACTTTTTCAGACATGCAAACATTGGTACAAGTACAAAACATTTTCGCAAGCACAACGCTTTTCCACACATTCAAACGTTAAGTACAAAAGTATTGTACTTGTACATACAAATGTTTTGTACGTTTTAAATATTTGAATGTACAAGTACAACATTTCCACAAGCACAAAGCTTTTACACACATTCAAATATTAATTTTAATTAATTCAAAAGTCTTGTACTTGTATATTCAAATGTTTGAATGTCTGGAAACGTTTTGTGCTCCTAAATTCAAATGTTTTGTGCTAGCACATTCAAATGTTTGACTGTGGAAAGAAACTGTACATTCAAAAGTTGAATGCTAGCAAAAGTTTTGTGCATGTACACTCAAAGGTTTGAATGTGTGCAAAAGTTTTGTGCTTGTATATCAAATGTTTTGTACATTTTAAATATTGAATGAACAAGTACAACACATTTCACAAGCACAAAGCTTTACCACATTCAGATATTAATTTCAAAGTATTTACTTGTACATTCAAATGTTTGGAATGTCTGGAAACGTTTGTGCTCCTAAATTCAAATGTTTTGTGCTAGCACATTCAAATGTTTGACTGTGTGGAAAGAAACTGTACATTCAAAAGTTTGAATGCTAGCAAAAGTTTGTGCATGTACACTCAAAGGTTTGAATGTGTGCAAAAGTTTTGTGCTTGTATATTCAAATGATTTTTACTTTTAAGTATTTGAATGTCAAGTACAAATACAAGACATTTTACAAGACATTTTAACTAGTTAAAAACCTTTTTCAGACATGCAAACATTTGAATGTGCAAGTTCAATACATTTGAAATTACAAAGACAAAACTTTTCCACACATTCAAACGTTAAGTACAAAAGTTGTACATTCAAATGTTTTGTACTTTTAAATACTTGAATCTACAAGTACAAGACATTTTCACCAGTATTAAAACTTTTTCCAGACATGCATATTTGAATGTACAAGTACAAAAAATTGTCGCAAGCACAAAGCTTTTCCACGCATTCAAACGTAAATACAAAAGTATTGTACTGTACAAGTATAAGTCATTTTCACTAGTAATAAAACTTTTTCGACATGCAAACATTGGAATGTACAAGTACAAAACATTTTCGCAAGCACAACGCTTTTCCACACATTCAAACGTTAAGTACAAAAGTATTGTACTGTACAAGTACAAGTAATTTTCACTAGTATTAAACTTTTCAGACATGCAAACATTGGAATGTACAAGTACAAAACATTTTCGCAAGCACAACGCTTTTCCACACATTCAAAGTTAAGTACAAAAGTATTGTACTTGTACATACAAATGTTTTGTACGTTTTAAATATTTGAATGTACAAGTACAACACATTTTCACAAGCACAAAGCTTTTACACACATTCAAATATTAATTTCAAAGTATTGTACTTGTACATTCAAATGTTTGAATGTCTGGAAAACGTTTTGTGCTCCTAAATTCAAATGTTTGTGCTAGCACATTCAAATGTTTTACTGTGTGGAAAGAAACTGTACATTCAAAAGTTTGAATGCTAGCAAAAGTTTTGTGCATGTACACTCAAAAGTTTGAATGTGTGCAAAAGTTTTGTGCTTGTATATTCAAAAGATTTTTACTTTTTAAGTATTTCAATGTACAAGTACAAATACAAGACATTTTACAAGACATTTTAACGAGTTAAAAACCTTTTTCAGACATGCAAACATTTGAATGTACAAGTTCAAAACATCTGAAATTACAAAGACAAAACTTTTCAACGCATTGAAACGTTAAGTACAAAAGTATTGTACATTCAAATGTTTGTACTTTTTAAATACTTAAATCTACAAGTACAAGACATTTTCACCAGTATTAAAACTTTTTCCAGACATGCAAATATTTGAATGTACAAGTACAAAATTTTTCGCAAGCACAAAGCTTTTCCACGCATTCAAACGTAAATACAAAAGTATGTGTACTGTACAAGTACAAGTACAAGACATTTTCACTAGTAATAAACTTTTTCAGACATGCAAACATTTGAATGTACAAGTACAAAACATTTTCGCAAGCACAACGCTTTTCCACACATTCAAACGTTAAGTACAAAAGTATTGTACTTGTACATACAAATGTTTTGTACGTTTTAAATATTTGAATGTACAAGCGCAACACATTTCCACAAGCACAAAGATTTTACACACATTCAAATATTAATTTTAATTAATTCAAAAGTTGTACTTGTATATTCAAATGTTGAATGTCTGGACACGTTTTGTGCTAGCACATTCAAATGTTTGACTGTGTGGAAAGAAACTGTACATTCAAAAGTGTTGAATGCTAGCAAAAGTTTATTGCATGTACACTCAAAAGTTTGAATGTGTGCAAAAGTTTTGTTTGTATATTCAAATGTTTTTTACTTTTTAAGTATTTGAATGTACAAGTACAAATACAAGACATTTTACAAGACATTTTAACGAGTTAAAAACCTTTTCAGACATGCAAACCTTTAATGTACAAGTTCAAAACATTTTCGCAAGCACAACGCTTTTCCACACATTCAAACGTTAAGTACAAAAGTATTGTGCATTCAAATGTTTGTACTTTTTAAACACTTGAATGTACAGTACAACACATTTTTCCAGTAATAAAACTTTTTTCAGACATGCCAATATTTGAATGTACAAGTACAAAACATTTTCGCAAGCACAAAGCTTTTCCACACATTCAAACTTTGAATGTACAAGTTCAAGAAATTTGAAAGTACAAAGACAAAACTTTTCAACGCATTGAAACGTTAAGTACAAAAGTATTGTACATTCAAATGTTTTGTACTTTTTAAATACTTGAATCTACAAGTACAAGACATTTTCACCAGTATTAAAACTTTTTCCAGACATGCAAATATTTGAATGTACAAGTACAAAATTTTTTCGCAAGCACAAAGCTTTTCCACGCATTCAAACGTTAAATACAAAAGTATTGTACTGTACAAGTACAAGTACAAGTCATTTACACTAGTAATAAAACTTTTCAGACATGCAAACATTGGAATGTACAAGTACAAAACATTTCGCAAGCACAACGCTTTTCCACACATTCAAACGTTAAGTACAAAGATTGTACTTGTACATACAAATGTTTTGTACGTTTTAAATATTTGAATGTACAAGTACACACATTTCCACAAGCACAAAGCTTTTACACACATTCAAATATTAATTTTAATTAATTCAAAAGTCTTGTACTTGTATATTCAAATGTTTGAATGTCTGGAAACGTTTTGTGCTCCTAAATTCAAATGTTTTGTGCTAGCACATTCAAATGTTTGACTGTGTGGAAAGAAACTGTACATTCAAAAGTTGATGCTAGCAAAAGTTTTGTGCATGTACACTCAAAAGTTTGAATGTGTGCAAAAGTTTGTGCTTGTATAATCAAATGTTTGTAATTTTAAAATTGAATGAACAAGTACAACACATTTTCACAAGCACAAAGCTTTTACACACATTCAGATATTAATTTCAAAAGTATTGTACTTGTACATTCAAATGTTTGAATGTCTGGAAACGTTTTGTGCTCCTAAATTCAAATGTTTTGTGCTAGCACATTCAAATGTTTGACTGTGTGGAAAGAAACTGTACATTCAAAAGTTTGAATGCTAGCAAAGTTTTGTGCATGTACACTCAAAGGTTTGAATGTGTGCAAAAGTTTTGTGCTTGTATATTCAAATGATTTTTACTTTTTAAGTATTTGAATGTCAAGTACAAATACAAGACATTTTACAAGACATTTTAACTAGTTAAAAACCTTTTTCAGACATGCAAACATTTGAATGTGCAAGTTCAATACATTTGAAATTACAAAGACAAAACTTTCCACACATTCAAACGTTAAGTACAAAAGTATTGTACATTCAAATGTTTTGTACTTTTTAAATACTTGAATCTACAAGTACAAGACATTTCACCAGTATTAAACTTTTTCCAGACATGCAAATATTGAATGTACAAGTACAAAAAATTGTCGCAAGCACAAAGCTTTTCCACGCATTCAAACGTTAAATACAAAAGTATTGTACTGTACAAGTACAAGTCATTTTCACTAGTAATAAAACTTTTTCAGACATGCAAACATTGGAATGTACAAGTACAAAACATTTTCGCAAGCACAACGCTTTTCCACACATTCAAACGTTAAGTACAAAAGTATTGTACTGTACAAGTACAAGTAATTTTCACTAGTATTAAAACTTTTTCAGACATGCAAACATTGGAAGTACAAGTACAAAACATTTCGCAAGCACAACGCTTTTCCACACATTCAAACGTTAAGTACAAAAGTATGTACTGTACATACAAATGTTTTGTACGTTTTAAATATTTGAATGTACAAGTACAACACATTTTCACAAGCACAAAGCTTTTACACACATTCAAATATTAATTTCAAAAGTATTGTACTTGTACATTCAAATGTTTGAATGTCTGGAAACGTTTTGTGCTCCTAAATTCAAATGTTTTGTGCTAGCACATTCAAATGTTTTACTGTGTGGAAAGAAACTGTACATTCAAAGTTTGAATGCTAGCAAAAGTTTGTGCATGTACACTCAAAAGTTTGAATGTGTGCAAAAGTTTTGTGCTTGTATATTCAAAAGATTTTTACTTTTTAAGTATTTCAATGTACAAGTACAAATACAAGACATTTTACAAGACATTTTAACGAGTTAAAAACCTTTTTCAGACATGCAAACATTTGAATGTACAAGTTCAAAACATCTGAAATTACAAAGACAAAACTTTTCAACGCATTGAAACGTTAAGTACAAAAGTATTGTACATTCAAATGTTTTGTACTTTTTAAATACTTAAATCTACAAGTACAAGACATTTTCACCAGTATTAAAACTTTTTCCAGACATGCAATATTTGAATGTACAGTACAAAAATTTTCGCAAGCACAAAGCTTTCCACGCATTCAAACGTTAAATACAAAAGTATTGTACTGTACAAGTACAAGTACAAGACATTTCACTAGTAATAAAACTTTTTCAGACATGCAAACATTTGAATGTACAAGTACAAAACATTTTCGCAAGCACAACGCTTTTCCACACATTCAAACGTTAAGTACAAAAGTATTGTACTTGTACATACAAATGTTTGTACGTTTTAAATATTGAATGTACAAGCGCAACACATTTCCACAAGCACAAAGATTTTACACACATTCAAATATTAATTTTAATTATTCAAAAGTATTGTACTTGTATATTCAAAGTTTGAATGTCTGGACACGTTTTGTGCTAGCACATTCAAATGTTTGACTGTGTGGAATGAAACTGTACATTCAAAAGTTTGAATGCTAGCAAAAGTTTATTGCATGTACATCAAAAGTTTGAATGTGTGCAAAAGTTTTGTTGTATATTCAAATGTTTTTACTTTTAAGTATTTGAATGTACAAGTACAAATACAAGACATTTTACAAGACATTTTAACGAGTAAAAACCTTTTCAGACATGCAAACCTTTGAATGTACAAGTTCAAACATTTTCGCAAGCACAACGCTTTCCACACATTCAAACGTTAAGTACAAAAGTATGTGCATTCAAATGTTTGTACTTTTTAAACACTTGAATGTACAAGTACAACACATTTTCACCAGTAATAAAACTTTTTTCAGACATGCCAATATTTGAATGTACAAGTACAAAACATTTCGCAAGCACAAAGCTTTTCCACACATTCAAACTTTTGAATGTACAAGTTCAAGAAATTTGAAGTACAAAGACAAAACTTTTCAACGCATTGAAACGTTAAGTACAAAAGTATGTACATTCAAATGTTTTGTACTTTTTAAATACTTGAATCTACAAGTACAAGACATTTTCACCAGTATTAAAACTTTTTCCAGACATGCAAATTTGAATGTACAAGTACAAAAAATTTCGCAAGCACAAAGCTTTTCCACGCATTCAAACGTTAAATACAAAAGTATTGTACTGTACAAGTACAAGTACAAGTCATTACACTAGTAATAAAACTTTTTCAGACATGCAAACATTGGAATGTACAAGTACAAAACATTTCGCAAGCACAACGCTTTTCCACACATTCAAACGTTAAGTACAAAAGTATTGTACTTGTACATACAAATGTTTTGTACGTTTTAAATATTTGAATGTACAAGTACAACACATTTCCACAAGCACAAAGCTTTTACACATTCAAATATTAATTTTAATTAATTCAAAAGTCTTGTACTTGTATTCAAATGTTTGAATGTCTGGAAACGTTTTGTGCTCCTAAATTCAAATGTTTTGTGCTAGTACATTCAAAAGTTTGAATGCTAGCAAAAGTTTGTGCATGTACACTCAAAAGTTGAATGTGTGCAAAAGTTTTGTGCTTGTATATTCAAAAGATTTTTACTTTTTAAGTATTTGAATGTACAGTACAAATACAAGACATTTTACAAGACATTTTAACGAGTTAAAAACCTTTTTCAGACATGCAAACATTTGAATGTACAAGTTCAAAACATTTGAAAGTACAAACACAAAATCTTTCCACACATTCAAACGTTAAGTACAAAAGTATTGTACTTGTACATTCAAATGTTTTGTACGTTAAATATTTGAATGTACAAGTACAACACATTTTCACAAGCACAAAGCTTTTACACACATTCAAATATAATTTCAAAAGTATTGTACTTGTGCATTCAAATGTTTGAATGTGTGGAAAGAAATTGTACTTGTACATTCAAAAATTTTAATCTGTGCAAAAGTTTGTGTTGTATACTCAAATGTTTTACTTTGTAAGTATTTGAATGTACAAATACAAGACATTTTAATTAGTTAAAAACCTTTTCCACACATTCAAACTTTTGAATGTACAAGTTCATGAAATTTGAAAGTACAAACACAAAACTTTTCAACGCATTGAACGTTAAGTACAAAAATATTGTACATTCAAATGTTTTGTACTTTTTAAACACTTGAATCTACAAGTACAAGACATTTTCACCAGTATTAAAACTTTTTCCAGACATGCAAATATTTGAATGTACAAGTACAAAACATTTTCGCAAGCACAAAGCTTTTCCACGCATTCAAACGTTAAATACAAAAGTATTGTACTGTACAAGTACAAGACATTTTCACTAGTAATAAAACTTTTTCAGACATGCAAACATTTGAATGTACAATTACAAAACATTTTGCAAGCACAACGCTTTTCCACACATTCAAACGTTAAGTACAAAAGTATTGTACTGTACAAGTACAAGTACAAGACATTTTCACTAGTAATAAAACTTTTTCAGACATGCAAACATTTGAATGTACAATTACAAAACATTTCGCAAGCACAACGCTTTTCCACACATTCAAACGTTAAGTACAAAAGTATTGTACTTGTACATACAAATGTTTTGTACGTTTTAAATATTTGAATGTACAAGCGCAACATTTCCACAAGCACAAAGATTTTACACACATTCAAATATTAATTTTAATTAATTCAAAAGTATTGTACTTGTATATTCAAATGTTTGAATGTCTGGACACGTTTTGTGCTAGCACATTCAAATGTTTGACTGTGTGGAATGAAACTGTACATTCAAAAGTTTGAATGCTAGCAAAAGTTTATTGCATGTACACTCAAAAGTTTGAATGTGTGCAAAAGTTTTGTGCTTGTATATTCAAATGTTTTTTACTTTTTAAGTATTTGAATGTACAAGTACAAATACAAGACATTTTACAAGACATTTTAACGAGTAAAAACCTTTTCAGACATGCAAACCTTTGAATGTACAAGTTCAAAACATTTTCGCAAGCACAACGCTTTTCCACACATTCAAACGTTAAGTACAAAAGTATTGTGCATTCAAATGTTTTGTACTTTTTAAACACTTGAATGTACAAGTACAACACATTTTCACAGTAATAAAACTTTTTCAGACATGCCAATATTTGAATGTACAAGTACAAAACATTTTCGCAAGCACAAAGCTTTTCCACACATTCAAACTTTTGAATGTACAAGTTCAAGAAATTTGAAAGTACAAAGACAAACTTTTCAACGCATTGAAACGTTAAGTACAAAAGTATTGTACATTCAAATGTTTTGTACTTTTTAAATACTTGAATCTACAAGTACAAGACATTTTCACCAGTATTAAAACTTTTTCCAGACATGCAAATATTTGAATGTACAAGTACAAAAAAAATTTCTCAAGCACAAAGCTATTCCACGCATTCAAACGTTAAATACAAAGTATTGTACTGTACAAGTACAAGTCATTTACACTAGTAATAAAACTTTTCAGACATGCAAACATTGGAATGTACAAGTACAAAACATTTTCGCAAGCACAACGCTTTTCCACACATTCAAACGTTAAGTACAAAAGTATTGTACTTGTACATACAAATTTTGTACGTTTTAAATATTTGAATGTACAAGTACAACACATTTCCACAAGCACAAGCTTTACACACATTCAAATTAATTTTAATTAATTCAAAAGTCTTGTACTTGTATATCAAATGTTGAATGTCTGGAAACGTTTTGTGCTCTAAATTCAAATGTTTTGTGCTAGTACATTCAAAAGTTTGAATGCTAGCAAAAGTTTGTGCATGTACACTCAAAAGTTTGAATGTGTGCAAACGTTTTGTGCTTGTATATTCAAATGTTTTGTACGTTTAAATATTTGAATGAACAAGTACAACACATTTTCACAAGCACAAAGCTTTTACACACATTCAGATATAATTTCAAAAGTATTGTACTTGTACATTCAAATGTTTGAATGTCTGGAAACGTTTGTGCTCCTAAATTCAAATGTTTGTGCTAGTACATTCAAATGTTATACTGTGTGGAAAGAAACTGTACATTCAAAAGTTTGAATGCTAGCAAAGTTTTGTGCATGTACACTCAAAAGTTGAAGTGTGCAAAAGTTTTGTGCTTGTATATCAAAAGATTTGTACTTTTTAAGTATTGAATGTACAAGTACAAATACAAGACATTTTACAAGACATTTTAACGAGTTAAAAACCTTTTTCAGACATGCAAACATTTGAATGTACAAGTTCAAAACATTTGAAAGTACAAAACACAAAATCTTTCCACACATTCAAACGTTAAGTACAAAAGTATTGTACTTGTACATCAAATGTTTTGACGTTTTAAATATTTGAATGTACAAGTACAACACATTTTCACAAGCACAAAGCTTTTACACATTCAAATATTAATTTCAAAAGTATTGTATTGTGCATTCAAATGTTTGAATGTGTGGAAAGAAATTGTACTTGTACATTCAAAAATTTTAATCTGTGCAAAGTTTTGTGCTTGTATACTCAAATGTTTTTTACTTTGTAAGTATTGAATGTACAAATACAAGACATTTTAATTAGTTAAAAACCTTTTCCACACATTCAAACTTTTGAATGTACAAGTTCATGAAATTTGAAAGTACAAACACAAAACTTTTCAACGCATTGAAACGTTAAGTACAAAAATATTGTACATTCAAATGTTTTGTACTTTTTAAACACTTGAATCTACAAGTACAAGACATTTTCACAGTATTAAAACTTTTTCCAGACATGCAAATATTTGAATGTACAAGTACAAAACATTTCGCAAGCACAAAGCTTTTCCACGCATTCAAACGTTAAATACAAAAGTATTGTACTGTACAAGTACAAGACATTTTCACTAGTAATAAAACTTTTTCAGACATGCAAACATTTGAATGTACAATTACAAAACATTTTCGCAAGCCAACGCTTTTCCACACATTCAAACGTTAAGTACAAAAGTATTGTACTGTACAAGTACAAGTACAAGACATTTTCATAGTAATAAAACTTTTTCAGACATGCAAACATTGAATGTACAATTACAAACATTTTCGCAAGCACAAACGCTTTTCCAACATTCAAACGTTAAGTACAAAAGTATTGTACTTGTACATACAAATGTTTGTACGTTTAAATATTTGAATGTACAAGTACAACACATTTCCACAAGCACAAAGCTTTTACACACATTCAAATATTAATTTTAATTAATTCAAAAGTCTTGTACTTGTATATTCAAATGTTTGAATGTCTGGAAACGTTTTGTGCTCCTAAATTCAAATGTTTTGTGCTAGCACATTCAAATGTTTGACTGTGTGGAAAGAAACTGTACATTCAAAGTTTGAATGCTAGCAAAAGTTTGTGCATGTACACTCAAAAGTTTGAATGTGTGCAAAAGTTTTGTGCTTGTATAATCAAATGTTTTGTACATTTTAAATATTTGAATGAACAAGTACAACACATTTTCACAAGCACAAAGCTTTTACACACATCAGATATTAATTTCAAAAGTATTGTACTTGTACATTCAAATGTTTGAATGTCTGGAAACGTTTTGTGCTCCTAAATTCAAAGTTTTGTGCTAGCACATCAAATGTTTGACTGTGGGGAAAGAAACTGTACATTCAAAAGTTTGAATGCTAGCAAAAGTTTTGTGCATGTACACTCAAAGGTTTGAATGTGTGCAAAAGTTTGTGCTTGTATATTCAAATGATTTTTACTTTTTAAGTATTGAATGTTCAAGAAAATACAAGACATTTTACAAGACATTTTAACTAGTTAAAAACCTTTTTCAGACATGCAAACATTTGAATGTGCAAGTTCAATACATTTGAAATTACAAAGACAAAACTTTTCCACACATTCAAACGTTAAGTACAAAAGTATTGTACATTCAAATGTTTTGTACTTTTTAAATACTTGAATCTACAAGTACAAGACATTTTCACCAGTATTAAAACTTTTTCCAGACATGCAAATATTTGAATGTACAAGTACAAAAAATTGTCGCAAGCACAAAGCTTTCCACGCATTCAAACGTTAAATACAAAAGTATTGTACTGTACAAGTACAAGTCATTTTCACTAGTAATAAAACTTTTCAGACATGCAAACATTGGAATGTACAAGTACAAAACATTTTCGCAAGCACAACGCTTTTCCACACATTCAAACGTTAAGTACAAAAGTATTGTACTTGTACATACAAATGTTTTGTACGTTTTAAATATTTGAATGTACAAGTACAACACATTTCCACAAGCACAAAGCTTTACACACATTCAAATATTAATTTTAATTAATTCAAAAGTCTTGTACTTGTATATTCAAATGTTTGAATGTCTGGAAACGTTTTGTGCTCCTAAATTCAAATGTTTGTGCTAGTACATTCAAAAGTTTGAATGCTAGCAAAAGTTTTGTGCATGTACACTCAAAAGTTTGAATGTGTGCAAAAGTTTTGTGCTTGTATATTCAAATGTTTTGTACGTTTTAAAATTGAATGAACAAGTACAACACATTTTCACAAGCACAAAGCTTTTACACACATTCAGATATTAATTTCAAAAGTATTGTACTTGTACATTCAAATGTTTGAATGTCTGGAAACGTTTTGTGCTCCTAAATTCAAATGTTTTGTGCTAGTACATTCAAATGTTGACGGTGTGGAAAGAAACTGTACATTCAAAAGTTGAATGCTAGCAAAAGTTTTGTGCATGTACACTCAAAGTTTGAATGTGTGCAAAGTTTGTGCTTGTATATTCAAAAGATTTTTACTTTTTAAGTATTTGAATGTACAAGTACAAATACAGACATTTTACAAGACATTTTAACGAGTTAAAAACCTTTTTCAGACATGCAAACATTTGAATGTACAAGTTCAAAACATGTGAAAGTACAAACAAAATCTTTCCACACATTCAAACGTTAAGTACAAAAGTTGTACTTGTACATTCAAATGTTTTGTACGTTTAATATTTGAATTTACAAGTACAACACATTTTCACAAGCACAAAGCTTTTACACACATTCAAATATTAATTTCAAAGTATTGTACTTGTGCATTCAAATGTTTGAATGTGGAAAGAAATTGTACTTGTACATTCAAAAATTTTAATCTGTGCAAAAGTTTTGTGCTTGTATACTCAAATGTTTTTTACTTTGTAAGTATTTGAATGTACAAATACAAGACATTTAATTAGTTAAAAACCTTTTCCACACATTCAAACTTTTGAATGTACAAGTTCATGAAATTTGAAAGTACAAACACAAAACTTTTCAACGCATTGAAACGTTAAGTACAAAAATATTGTACATTCAAATGTTTTGTACTTTTTAAACACTTGAATCTACAAGTACAAGACATTTTCACCAGTATTAAAACTTTTCCAGACATGCAAATATTTGAATGTACAAGTACAAAAATTTTTCGCAAGCACAAAGCTTTTCCACGCATTCAAACGTTAAATACACAAAGTATTGTACTGTACAAGTACAAGACATTTTCACTAGTAATAAAACTTTTCAGACATGCAAACATTTGAATGTACAATTACAAAACATTTCGCAAGCACAACGCTTTTCACACATTCAAACGTTAAGTACAAAAGTATTGTACTGTACAAGTACAAGTAAAGACATTTTCACTAGTAATAAAACTTTTCAGACATGCAAACATTTGAATGTACAATTACAAAACATTTTCGCAAGCACAACGCTTTTCCACACATTCAAACGTAAGTACAAAAGTATTGTACTTGTACATACAAATGTTTGTACGTTTTAAATATTTGAATGTACAAGTACAACACATTCCACAAGCACAAAGCTTTTACACACATTCAAATATTAATTTTAATTAATTCAAAAGTCTTGTACTGTATTCAAATGTTTGAATGTCTGGAAACGTTTTGTGCTCCTAAATTCAAATGTTTTGTGCTAGCACATTCAAATGTTTGACTGTGTGGAAAGAAACTGTACATTCAAAAGTTTGAATGCTAGCAAAAGTTTTGTGCATGTACACTCAAAAGTTTGAATGTGTGCAAAAGTTTTGTGCTTGTATAATCAATGTTTTGTACATTTTAAATATTTGAATGAACAAGTACAACACATTTTCACAAGCACAAAGCTTTTAACACATTCAGATATTAATTTCAAAAGTATTGTACTTGTACATTCAATTGTGAATGTCTGGAACGTTTTGTGCTCCTAAATTCAAATGTTTTGTGCTAGCACATTCAAATGTTTGACTGTGTGGAAAGAAACTGTACATTCAAAAGTTTGAATGCTAGCAAAAGTTTGTGCATGTACACTCAAAGGTTTGAATGTGGCAAAAGTTTTGTGTGTATATTCAAATGATTTTTACTTTTTAAGTATTTGAATGTTCAAGTACAAATACAAGACATTTTACAAGACATTTTAACTAGTTAAAAACCTTTTTCAGACATGCAAACATTTGAATGTGCAAGTTCAATTTTGAAATTACAAAGACAAAACTTTTCCAACATTCAAACGTTAAGTACAAAAGTAGTGTACATTCAAATGTTTTGTACTTTTTAAATACTTGAATCTACAAGTACAAGACATTCACCAGTATTAAACTTTTTCCAGACATGCAAATATTTGAATGTACAAGTACAAAAAATTGTCGCAAGCACAAAGCTTTTCCACGCATTCAACGTTAAAGACAAAAGTATTGTACTGTACAAGTACAAGTCATTTTCACTAGTATAAAACTTTTCAGACATGCAAACATTGGAATGTACCAAGTACAAAACATTTTCGCAAGCACAACGCTTTTCCACCACATTCAAACGTTAATACAAACGTATTGTACTGTACAAGTACAAGTAATTTTCACTAGTATTAAAACTTTTCAGACATGCAAACATTGGAATGTACAAGTACAAAACATTTTCGCAGCACACAACGCTTTCCACACATTCAAACGTTAAGTACAAAAGATTGTACTTGTACATACAAATGTTTGTACGTTTAAATATTGAATGTACAAGTACAACACATTTCACAAGCACAAGCTTTTAACACATTCAAATATTAATTTCAAAAGTATTGTACTTGTACATTCAAATGTTTGAATGTCTGGAACGTTTTGTGCTCCTAAATTCAAATGTTTTGTGCTAGACACATTCAAATGTTTGACTGTGTGGAAAGAAACTGTACATTCAAAAGTTTGAATGCTAGCAAAAGTTTTGTG
>NW_024043051.1:0-32987 GCF_014851395.1 Micropterus salmoides | reverse complement strand
CTTTACCAGCTACAGTAATAGGCTATACATTCTCATCAGCTTTGTCACCTGTGCATCTACCAGTTTAGGATGCCACACTGTAGCCTAATATGACAGGAAGACACCACTTTCAGCAATAGACTAGGTAACATCATAGCAGTGACGCTGCTGCAATTAACTTGTCACCATAAGGGCATTGGAGTAAAGCAGCTGCACAAATGAGCTATCGCCTTTCCGTTGAGTCACCTGCACATGATCTGTTTACTAAAGCAAGGTGTACATACAACAGCAGCGCTGGATCTGTAGCCTACTACAAGGAATTCGAGATGCAACGAATCCGATTTAAATGACTGCTGCATGCAACAATTTACCGCACTGAGACCCTACGTGGCTTCTCCTTTCCCAACAGTAAAGGACCACAGAGACGTTAAAGCATCCCCAAGGCATTATCGAGCCTGTTTTTCTGCGTGTCTTGTTAAAATAACATCATACTGCTGTGGGGAAGCGATATTTTTCAAGTGGAGCTGCTGTGCAGGATGCGCATTCGTGTACTGGGATGGAAACTGTAATGTCTGGACATGCACGTTAACCCTGCTGTACATGTCCACCATCATTCGGGCTACATGGTGTTTTTACCCCCCAAATCACTGATGTCTGAATCGACAACAAATGCGCGGCACTCCGTGCACAAGAAACACAGCTTGTCGGCCTTATCCGCTGGACCGCACCGAGCGCCTCAGTGCGGCAGCCTCTGTCACCTCTGATCAACTTGTATGATTGAGTGACGCGGTCATGCATGTAGACGGCGCTAGGACCACGCGGAATCACAATCGGACATCAAACATATTATCCTTATCATGATTAGGGCAGCAGGGTCTCCTTACATACCTGTCACCGCCACCGTCGGGCTCTAGCCGTTTCCGTCCTGACATTGAAATCTTCATGTTTCACACGCCGGTGCTGCACATCCGTGTCTCTGACTCCTGCCGCCTCTCCAAGGTCTGTCTGTCCACGGACCATGCGTGTTGTTTCCACACCGCTCAGAGGGGCGGAACCCACCTACCTTAGAGACGGCGTGCAAGTGGATCATGAGAATGTCACTTATTTATTCTCAGAGCCAATCAGCTGTCGCACACCTCGAATCTGCATTCAATGACTGAGTGAAATGCACAGTAGTAGCTGATAGTTTTATAATAATGTGTTTGAGTTTATAATCATGAGCAAACACAGAGAAAGAGTCTATTTTTATTCACCCTAACGCTTTATTTTAATGCTTATTGGTGCAGTCAGTCTGTGCATCCCATCCCCATACACACATATTCTTTTTCATTAATGTCTTTAATTAAATGCGTCAAGAAATGTGATGGAGACTTAAGTCTTCACTGACTTCGATTTAAACAATCAAAAACAAAAAAGAATAATGGGATAGGCAGCTACGACAAATATAGCCCTCTCAAGATCCCATAACTAAAACCCATGAAATCATGAGCATGGATAGGTGGGTAAATTATAGACAACTATTTCTGTTTTATTTCTGCTAATTGATGTTTAAAACTCATAATTACCTCACATACTGAACTATTTATCAATTAATCAATTTTCTTATAAAACATCACATAAAAAGTTTAAAAGTGTCAGTTTGATCAACACAAATAAAAACACCTGATCAAATGGTAGTACATTTTTTTTAATTTTCACTCCACATGATCCTACAAGGTGTGACCCTAATGTACAACAGAGGTTGGCCATGGTAACGGGGTTGACTCTACCCTCTACTGGCAGAACATGAAATCCTCTTCTGCCTCAAATGAAATCCCAACGTCTCTGGTGAAGAATTAAACACCAGTGTGGTACAAAGGCATTTACTAAAAACAAAATACCAAAAAAGGTATGACTTATAGATTTTTACAGTCTTCATTCATACACAAAAACTCTGATAAGGGAATAAGCTCAAAAATACAGACTTTGCCTTTTTTTTTTACCTTCAACTAACAAGTTTACAGACTTAAGCATAAACTACACAACTTCAAATATACAAAAAGCTGGCAAACAGACACAAGCACATACAGTATTTACAGCAGTTTCTTGAACTTGAAGGAGCATGGACCACATTTAGAACACTGTGTCTTGTTTTTGCTTGACAATAAGAAAAAGGTCCTGGTTTTGTAAAATAAAGTCTCAACACAAGTTTTTGCACCCCCAATTGTTCACAGCAGTCCTTGTTGAACCAGATGTCCTGATATTTATTAGTATCTGTCACAGTGGTTCAGCATCCTCTCCCCTCAGGTTCATTATTCAGCCAACATCTACCACCTCCCTCTATGGAAGGGTGGACACCCAAACCCCGGCCTCCCATTTTGGAAATGCCTCCCTTCTCGCTCATCCATGCCCTCTGGTCCCATAGAAGGATGTCGATGGAAAGGAGGGCCACGAGGTGGAAAGGACATAGGCATTCTGAACCTATCTGGTGGAAACATGGGTCCTCCAGGCATCATTTGAGGGGGCATGTGAGCCATGTTTGGAGGCGAGAGGAATGGAGGTAGATGAGGATTTGTCATGCCTGGAGGAGGCTGCAGAGGTGGCATACCTGGTCTGGGACCCTGCATGACTCCTGGGCCTGGCAGATTCATCACCGGTGGTGCAGGAGACCCCAGCTGGTTGTTGGTACCAGCATCTGATGGTGTGCCTTTATCTCCTTTAGAATCCTTGGAATCCTCCAAAGGTGTTACACTTCCTGCTGCAAAAGAATATAAGAAGGTTTTATTGTTTCCCAGTGGGAAAGACAGACCAGATACTACAGTAACAGTGACTAAATTGTAGTATAGATCTGTTCAGAGTATCGAGTCCAAGGAGAACATTTCATCTTCATATGATGGGTGAAAAATACACAATATTTTCTATATGAATGTTATACCTGGTGCCAACTTTGTAGGGTCAAACTCTGTGGGGATGAAAGGCACTCCTCCGGGAGGCATGGACGTAGGAGACAGCATGATTGGGCCAGGAAAAGCAGGTGGACTTCTGATGGGTGTTGCCTGTTCTAGTGGCACCTGGAAGACAAAGAAACACAATGGCATCCTTATAGGGATTAAAGTAAAACGAGCAAGAAAGCCTTCTGGAAGCAGTTAATTGAAAGGTGAAACTGAATCTAACAGTATGAAACAGCTTTTGGTTGCATCCCATTTGTATTTAATTGCTGCGTCACATTTGATAAAGGAAAAAAAAATTTCAGTAGTCATCAGAAGACAATATTATATATGTAAACCATTTGAAAAAAAGGGCACCTGTCAAGTCAAGCATTGTAAAAAGGTACACAAGTGTATGGTAAAGGAAGTCCACAGACCAACAACACAAAAGCATGGAGCCACACACTCTTAACCTGCAAGAATCTGAGATGAGGTACCAATACATACTTACTTACTTATACTTGGAAATGGAACATGGACAAAATCTCAAATTGAGCTCAGCCTAATTAAGGACATACTTTGATATGTGGATGTTTACCTTGTATATACAACAGTGTGACATAACAATGACACATTTTTAGGTTGCTGGATGAGCCGAATCCCGTAATATTGTAAGTAATAATAATGTAATACTTTGCCAGAATATTGAAAACTTAGTTTTCATCAGTCCTTAATTACTATTGAAATACTGTCACCCACATTCAGAATAAAAAAGAAGAGGAACCTTAAGTGCCAAGTATGTTTGCTCAGACCACACTAAATTGTACATTCAATTTAGTATGAAGGAGGTCCACGCTGAAATAATTCTGTATTTTTGGTGAAAGACAAGAAGATCAGGATCTAGACATATGTACAGTCTTCAATTCCTCTCCCAAGAAATGGGCTACATTTTTGTCACTTACCACTTGCATACTTGACTGCAGTTTTTGACCCAACATCACCAGGCACAGAATAGCTTCTTTTTTTCTTTTTTAAATAAGGTATGCAGTTCATTGTCGTTCTCTTTCTTGGAAAAAATACCCACAGACTCTTTTTACAGCGTAGAAGCGTGTATGGAAGACAAAGGGCATAACCACGATGGGCAAAGTGGGATTGCAGTTTCAGTTGTGTTTAAAATTGGTTTACTTTTCTTTCATCACAGTATCAAATACCATTGATTTGTATTTATATAATATAAATATTTTAACACACAGTAAATATGCATTAACAAATTAACTTCGAAGAACAGTGACTGTACATGGGAGGATAACTTCCATTACAGAGGCTAATTGTAACAGGAAAGTTGAGAGTTCTTGGTGATTGCTGAGGGAGATCAACACCTGAGGTAAAATATTAAACCTAAAAGGCATTCAGAGAGTGCAAATCCCCACCCTAACAATGCTGAACAATTCACTTATTACTTACAATGCTACCAAATAACCAAAATGTTCATTTAAATGTATTGTCCCTACAAGCATACCGTTAGGATTCGACAATTCTCCATTAGTTTTAGAGTTACAGCGAACACAGTGGCTTGGCTTTAAGGTCAAGGTAAAGGAGGAGAACTGAGCAAGGAAACGTTTAAGTGCCTGAGAGGGTACAGAGTTCACACTAGGAAAGGAAAACAAACACACAATCATTTCATCTAAGACTGATTGCCAACAAACTTCAATAGAAATGTGTTTACATATTTTGAGATATCCTGCTAACCAACAATGGACAAAAGCTATGGCTCTATGACAGAGGTCAAGGGCTGAACCACTGATCACTGAACCGCCATATACAAGCTACATTGCACAAGCATACTTATTACTTCCTTTTAGCAATGACACAGTTGTACTTGTATATTTATACTGACACAACTTCAAATATATAGAACTTAATAGTGCGCTTGTAAATAATAATTAATAATAATTGATATTAATTGATAAAGCATGAAGCAATGCACTCACTGATTTACGAATGACTTTATGAAAAATAATCAAGTTTAAAACATACGAATAGTTTATGGGTATATGAAACAGCATCAGACAGATGCATGGTATAATAATAAGTTAACAGACAAAGGTTATACTGTAGTTATGATATACAAGTTAGTCAGTTGGCTTATAATAGATTCTTGGACAGTTTCAGAGATCTATATTAAGCCATTTTGAAATATTATTGCACCTGAATTTTGACAGCCAATCAGGCCTGTTCTCTGCGAGGAGGTATGTCTACAGCCTGTCATACATGTACACACATCAAACAAATATCCTACCCTGCAAATTGAAAGGGTATATTTGAATTTAATGAAGTATAAATTCCAATAATTTAAGAGGTAAAAAAACACAAACAAAAATAGGACTGTAACAGAATTTAAAGGCACTCCTGGCATCCTCCACTGGTATTATAATAAAACAAACATTTTTTTGATTGATTTTTCTACAAACAAAAATGTGTGCTTTCATACTAATTTTAAAGAGGGTGCCATAAAGAATACACAGTGGAAATGTAGTCCTTTGTCCCACATCACAAGATATGTGAAAAGAGTGAAGTAGGCACATACATCTAATAAGCTTACTTTTATGGGATTATTTTCTTCTTCTTCTTATCTTTATTTAAGAGTGTGGTCTTTCAATTTGAGAGCATGACATTTTGATTTAACGTTTAGTTTTTGTAAAGTTTTCCCTCAAAACCCTGCCCTCGCACCCAAACAGCCCCTGCTTGTGCTTAGATTTGCACTGCATCTGCTCAAACTGTGTGCTTGAACTTGAATGATTGATTTCCTGTGCTTTGGCTCTTCTCCTCGCTCTCAGGCTGTTTCTATGCACTTGTGAAACATCTGCTCTCAGATTTTTTTGTGTAAGAATCAAAATCCCCCAACCAATAGAATTCCAGTTGTAGTGTTGGCCAATAAAGTTATCTCTGCCTTGTTGCGGGCATGTTTGCTTTACTCTTTAAATGGGTTCATCCACTCCAGCCCCTGATGGGAGGCCAGTGCGCTATACGGCTACGATTACATACTGTGTAGCTATTATAATGTAAAAGTATGGGCACGGGTATATATATAACATTAATTTTATTTCAAAAGTTATAAAGAAAGCAAGGGAAGTATCTAATAGAGCCGTAATGAATGGGAGTGGATGAACTCAGTTAAACAGTAAACACCCATATGGGATGCTCAAAAGAGTAAAGCCAACGGGCCCGCAACGAGGCAGGGATCATTTCATTGGTCAACACTACATGACATTCTATTGTTTTGACAGGGTTTTTGCACAAAAAAATCCAAAAGCAGAGCAGAAATCTGAGAGTAAATGTTTCACAAGTGCAAGGAAATAACAATAGGAAAAAAATCATCTACTATTATCTAAGAGAATTTGGGGATTTCCCAGTTATTTCAA
Source organism: Micropterus salmoides (assembly GCF_014851395.1). Classification (NCBI taxonomy): domain Eukaryota; kingdom Metazoa; phylum Chordata; class Actinopteri; order Centrarchiformes; family Centrarchidae; genus Micropterus; species Micropterus salmoides. The sequence continues at coordinate 26,680 of NW_024043051.1, read as the reverse complement.
TAATGGTTTTTCCTGAAAACACCATCTAGTGGCCATCAGAAGAACTGCAGATAAAGGCAATTGATTCTGAAATTCACCAGGAGCAAAATTCAGGCCTGAAAGTCAACTAGTTTGCCATATTACTGGGTTTTCTTGTGAATGCAACAATAAAAAGCCTGACGAAACACCGTTAGGCATTGCTGATAAAGGCTGAAGCTCACTACTTATTTGACTGTTAACATCACTCCAGAATATAGAGATGCTCAATCAACAAGTTTTCATTTTCATAATTTGTCCATCTTTGATGAAATGCCTAATTGGTGCTGAGTGGTACTGTACATTTCTGATACTGCCAGTGGGGGGCACCAGAGTTAGACATTTTCAAATCCTAACATAGCGCCTTTAAGTTTACCATTTGCACATAGCTGAATCCCATTTGAACGGAGGCAGCACTGCAGGAGGGGGTACTTTTGACATTTTTTAAAAATTTTGTCTTAATTTTTCTAACTATAGTTCGTTTCTTTTTGCAATAAATGACCAATTCTGGAGGTATACAAGTGTGTGTACATAAATAAATTATATATTTTTATCTCATTGTATACGTGTACATATATACAATATCTCATAATTAACTAACTGCAGCAATGAGTGGGAGGTAACATAACAACAGATTATAAAGAACCTATCATTTGTTTTATCCGTGCAGAATATTTCATGCTGTTTAGCAACTACTAAGCTACAATACAATTAAAAAGAAGAAAAAAGCAGTTCATACTTCAAACAGCCTTGATGCAATCAGTAATCCGGGGATAGCAACAGAGGGGTCTGCTCTTACCCTGGTGTTTCACTCCATCAGCAGAAAATACAGGATATCTGCTGCTCCATTTTTCCTTCAGGTTAATTCCACTGAGGAAACCCCATGTGCCAGGCAGCTGGGCACTGGATCTTGGATCAAGACTCATATCCCTGACCGGCATCATCTCAGTACTTTGACTCTCGTCAATATAATTCCTTTGTTCTTTATTTATACCCACTACTTATAAGACATGTGAAAAGATGGTAATGAGGCAGCTCCACAATAAACAGGCCTTAATATCTTAGATTATTCATGAGAAGTCCATTTTATTATGAATGCGCCTTTCATTACCTTCCAACCATGGAAGCAGTGTGATCCTTGAGTGGGAATCCCAATATCCAAAGATCATTTATGTAACACTCACCTTCGTGAGGCCTCATGTGATTCTGATGTTCTCCACACACACACACACACACACACACGGATCTAGACCACTGCTGTACAACATGATGTAATTGAAGAATTCCCCTTTCCTTGAAATGTCACTTTCAGACTGTTCAGATTTTACATTATAAGCCCTGTTAATGACCGAGTTACCTGAGCTTATTCAGTGCATGTGGGAATGCTGCAGAGGGATAAGAGTCAGATCTGTGACATCTACAACATGTAGAACATGGAGCTTTTTCATGCAGAAAAAAAAATGAAATTCAAGGAAAAAAATAGAGGTTTTAGAACATGCCGCCATCACACTAAAATCTCTCACTACTTCTCCTGTCTCTTGCTCAGATTCACAAATACTTTATTTCTATTCAAAGCACAGGCTCAAGGATGTTAAAAAGAAAAAACATTTAAGACCTACATCTAACAGGACCCTAATGTGTAATTCCTATGATTTAAAATAGTTTTAAACATATTTAAATTAAGCACAAACCTTAAGTGATGAGTGATATGAAACATGGGTTGGTTTTACAATTATACATCATAAGAGAACAGCAGTTTGGTAGCAAAATCACAAGTATAAATGCCTGAATTTATTTACAATAAAAAATAATTAAAAAAATTGTATGATGCAAAACGAGAAAGCAGTGCTTGCAAAAGGTTCCCAGGTACGTATTGAATATGCGCAAACAGGCATTGGGGGAATACATACGCTATCTCAGCTGCAGTGTGAAAGGAAGAGGTGTGATGCGAATTTGTGACAGTCTGCGTTAAGGGGTTAATTAACTATGTTTTTCATAAACAAGTTTTAATTGAAAAATATATACAAACATTTACAAGTGGACCATTGCCATTGCTGAAACACAACTCACGTTATGTTAAAAGCAACGATAACTATGAAGTGTGGAACAGTCTTTATTCCTATCGTTTTACATTCTATGTCCTTAATGTGCATAGGAAATTACATATGTAATTTCATAAAAACGGGCTTTGACATCACCAAGTGATGTTCTGTCATCTGTCATGACACTAGGCAACGTAAGAAGGTGTGGACTGTTTGCAAGATTAGAGATCATCCACTTGGCCTTGCAGTGTAAAGAACCAAAGCGAACTGTGAAAAGATCTGAATCACTGCGGGGGTCCAAGGGAATACTTCAGAGAGGAAATAATTAACAATTTTAACATGTAAATAGAATATCCTAATTAATTCTGAAATGAAAATATGGAATATGGGAAAAGATTCATGCTGTGCTTGTTCTTTTTAAGCTTCTTTGAGTATGGTGCAAAAAAAAAAAAAAGAAAAAAAATAGGTGTCCAAGCTGCGTTTAGCAGACTTCACCTGAACGGTTTAATTCAACTGCATCATTTCTTCTGCCTCTTTCTTTCCATCTTTTCTTCCTTGACCACCTCTCTCCTCGTCTCTGCTGCACTAGCAGATGGCCGACATTGAAACTCCATCCTTTTAGTGCAACACAAACCTGCCACGTCACATTAATTTGACACCCATACCATACACCAAACAGAAGAGTCCGTCAAGGTACAGTAGCTGGAATGTGCCAATTCAGTGAGCAACTGTGATGAATCTGCAGCTTTTCTGGAGAGCTGACACCCATTGACATTGTCAAAAAGAACAGCGGCATGTCCTTACGCTTACATGAGTGCCAAGACGCCGTTGGAGTGCGGGATTGGATGTATGGATATATTATTAGAACTGGATATCGGAGCCAAAGATGGCGCCTACTCAGTCTTATAAGAACTGCTCGCCTGGTGCATATGGCAAAATCATTTCTAGCTTCGGGTGTGCAGCCCACTGAATATGCGCAGTAGCGTTTCTGATGCTGGTCATGCCCAGGAGTTCCAGGTTAGCACATAGACTTTAAATTGTGATGACATTACAGATTTCAAAATAGCTTTTCTCAGCTCAAGGAAAGTTTTACAAATATAAAACTTCCATGGATGAATGGAAGGACAATTCATAATAGAAAGACTCATAATTGACCCTGTTTGCAGTTTGAGGTGTTTTACAGAATTTCTTTTATAAGTGTGGCCTATGGGAAAATGTTTTTTGGGGCTGGAGTGGAATTTTGACTACAATACCGCGGGTGAACATCGCACAAAATTATCCTGCCATGGTCTTTTTATACATCCACATGGATGGTGTACTACGTAAAAGGTGGGTGTTATGATGCATGTCAATTAATGTAGGCTGAGCAAATGTTGGTGTCACCGGGCAAACCAAGCTAGACTTCTTTCTATGCTCAATTGATTTGGACAGGATAATGTTATACATAGCGATATAACAGAAGACAAAAAGGTCTCAGTTTGCATAACAATCCGAGTATCCATATGTGTAGTCAAGTAATCCTGGAAATGTTTGTCTGTGATAAATGTAGGCAGAGCACAGAGGCAGATGACGAAACATTTATTTGCAGAGGTAACTTCCCAAGAAAAAAAACTCAGGGTCACATCTCTCCATCCAAGGGTGTAGAATTAAACAGGGACAGTAGGGAGATGTCCCTACCAATATACAGCGACTACTGAATTGTCCCTAGAAATAATTTTGATCAAAACGATTAAATTTAACCACTTTTGTCCGTTAGTGTGTAGTCAATGTGTTTGGTACACAAACAGTTAACAGCTCGTGTTCTTTACTACAAGTCTAATGTGTTTTTAAGTCCTCCCCCTTCACATGCCTCACAGTGGTTCGGTCTTTAACAGTCCCTCAGTAACTTTATTTCTAAAAAGCGACTAGTGAAAAATCTAGTGTGTTACCATCGAGAGGAAAGTGAGAAATATACAAAAGTCTATTATAATTTAGGCTCATTTATTCCAATGCACGCTGCTCGGAGTAATCAGTCAGCGGCTTCTCTGGCAGCAGCACACTGTTTCTCCCTCTCCTCTTGCGCTGTGCACACACAGGCAGGAGTCAGTTAATTGCTATAGTTATGGGGACACTCTGTGTCTGTCACTATGATACTTTGCAACAACACAGGAGATGATACAGGGAGGTAGACCACACAGAATGTGAAAAGGCACACAACACCGAATGAGAACAGACGTACAACACAGGAGAAGAAGGTGGGGCAGCAGATCAGCATCAGACTTTGTAGAGTTTTGTTCATACCTTGTCGAGATGAATATTTACTCATTCATCTTCTACTTCCATGACCATAAAATGGCCAGATGGGTAAACATGAGGGCACAGTGTGCAGTCGACAGGTGTAAAGTGCCATGTTATTTTTTTGCAGACATTTTGGACCTGATATGGGTGAACCATCTTCCTTTTGCTTCAGGTGCAGAACTCCACATATTAAAAGTAGAGGACACAGCCAAAGTGCTAATAATTTAAATTCAAGTCCTTTAGACTACGTGCTGCTTTGTGAGGAGCAAACATGATGAGGTTTGGGGAACTGTTATAGAATTAGGAAGCCGCATCTCTGCTTGCTAACTGCCCTTAATTTGCATCTGGCAATGGCACTGCAGTCAGAAAAAGGGTCAACTCATGCATCTTTCAGAGCTTCTAGACAAAGTTTATGCTTAACATACCAATAACATTTGGTTTGTTTCATTAAATGTAATTTCAAGAGCTAATTACAAATTTCCAATCCAGTTCCACATCGGCAGCTCATTTCCATGAAATATCATTGTATAAAAACTTCAAATTCACAATTGATAGTAAAACTGACTGGTTTCTTTTGTGTTCTTTTATCTTCAGTGTGAAGAACACAAAGTACTACATTTTACAAAGAAACAGGGGCAGTATTAATATTCCCTCTATAATTTATTGAACAAGTTTAAACCTGAATATAAACAAGACAAATACATGTCTCAGAAAAAAGGTAACTATGTTAGCTATTCTAATTATTTCCTGTCCATATTCTAAATTACTTACTAAACTACAGTCAATATCTTTTGCTGATCTTTTGATAGAGACATTACAGAAATAGTCAAAGCCTAACAATTCAGTCAGAGGCATGGAAAAAGTGGTTAGTACAGTAATAAATTATCAAAAACAAGATTGTAGGAATCAAGTGAGCATCCAATGGTATACTATACTGCATGGGTGGCTTTAGCAGTTTTGATGTTTTTGTTAAGGAATGTGGATTTTCTACTTAATTCAATGAATGGCACGTGCAAGAGCACATGTCCAGCATTAAGAAAAGAATAGACTACTGAAACCTGCTGTATGTAATATAAATTTGACAAATACTATTTGGATCCACCTATTTTAAAAACACAGGCGTGAAAGATGTAACTTGATTTTAAGTTGCCATTCACCCCTTCATGAACAGGCAATATTCCCCTTGCCAAAAACCACAAACAAATTCAAAAATCATATCTCCTGTTCATTTTTCATTTAAAACTGGTGGGTTTAGCACAACATTTAGCATAGATTGCTAACAGTGCTGTCGGCTTACCTTGTCTCCCACTTGGACACTCCTCCTCTCAATCAGGCCTTTAAGTCCCACCAGCAGCCAACAGTCAGATACTCTCGACCTCAAGACAAGTGAGCAACCTTTCTTCACATTGAGGTGTGCAGTTTAGCAGGTCTGCTAAGTATGGTCGGTTTCAGACAGTCCAGCTGGATCGTGTTTTAATAAAGCTAGTTGTTTACCATTTCTTCAGCATGTTGTCACAAGGACTTTGTTTCAAAATTTTTATTAAAACTTTTGACTTCATATTGGATGATTTCCTGAATTGTCAAAATTACTATTTTTCACATTTAATTTGTTGCTTTAACTGCATTATTGTAAGCTCACTATCAGTTTGTAAATTCACGAGTTTAGAGTTCACACAAATTGCAACCAAAAACACATCAAATGTTCTCACCAAGACACTGACGCATATATTAATGACAACAGATAACTTTGTCAAACCCAGACATTCTGGATAACAGAATTAGTTACCGAAAACAGAAAGGATAACAGAAATGCTTCCCTCTACACACACCACAGTAATTAAAGTTTTTTGTAATTCCCACTTTATTTGAATAAATTATACTGCACAGTACAAGGTAACCGAGTGAAGATGCAAATATTTTGCAAAGAAAAAAGGACAAATGGATGACTAGGCATTGCTGAAATGAATGTCTATCAGCAGAGGAGCTTATCTGAAGTGTGGTCAAGTTGTCTCCTTTTTTGGTGACTATGAAACCACCCTTATTTTGCAAAAAAGAGTGAGTGACAAGTTGACAGCCCCTCTTACAAGGTAAATAATCTAACATTCATTTAAGACAGAAACTTGAAAATTTCTCTTTTCATATAACAGTTTAATTCAGAACTCCAAAATACTATCATACCCCACATTGGTTGCAAACACCTTGACTCTGAAGGTTTTCTAAAAGCACTTCAAGTCTTGGGCAGTACGTTGTGACTTGTAACCATTACAGCCAGTCTAACCTATTTGACAAACTTTCACATGACAAGTGCGAAGCTCAATGTCAACATCAAGACTACACAATGACAATAACTCCCAAACGTGCTTAGAGTGGAGCTGCTCAAAGCTCCAACAATTTTAGTAAGCATAGTAGGGCGATAATTTTCAAGAGTTTATTATAGGTTTCTCTGTGGGGTTAAGTAAAAGAATGAATTCATCTGGTATTAGCTGTGTCTATCCAATTTATATTTTATCATAACTAAATATAACGCCAATAACTAACCTCTACACAGTTTGTGTGCCACTGTGTGGCTTTTCAACCGATATCTCATGGGTTTTAAGTGGATTCCATTTAAAGCATTTGTCATCCACTGTTATACTTTAGTTGTAATGCATGGGACTCACAAGCCCACAAACACATTTTGCACATACACATAAACACAAATACCGGCCAACAGGTAAATTTCTTGCCTTTATGACAGTAAGTCAGCTGTCGCCGCTGGCCTCAAGACCAGCAGCCTATTTCATCTTAGCTGGTGTAACACCTTGATTCCACCAGGCACGGCTCTATAACTTTGTGCATGCGACGTGGTTTTGTTCTGTTGTCTGCACGGCTTCATACCACATGGAGTGTGTGTTTAGCCTGCCTGATTTTTTTGTCTGTTTAAATTGTGTTTATTGTTGATATACAATTTGGAGTCAGCACAGATTTGTGTACTCTCTGCAGAGCAGAGCGGAGAGCTGCTTCTGGGACGCTTCTGAAACGTGCTGCAGCAAATCTGGTAGAATCACAAGCATAGACTAGAATGTCCACGTCAGCTCCAGCAATATCAGGAACAGGAATATCTATACTGGCATTTTAAACCAAAACGGGTGCATCTACTCACCAGTGGAAGAGGGCAAGTCCGTCCTTAGAGTGATCATCAATTAGCCTGCCAACCGCTGGCAACGAGCCAATTAGTCCGTTATTTATTGTTCACCCGTTCTACAGAATCAGATTACTACTCCATCCTCTACTCCGTGGACCCACCATCAAACTGCCCAGCTTCCAGGCTGGGGATTCCCTGGAGCCAACATCAGCACATTGGCCAGACTATGGGAGGGTCTTGTCGGACAATCAATAAGCTTGTCTATTAGATGAAATTTTAGTTTGCTTCACGAGAACCCAAAGATGATTTTGTTAAGATAATAGATTAATTGAACTGTGGGTTTTGTATTGAGCACCGACTGTAAAATACACAGGAGTGGCCTCAAATTCTTGTGTTTTGTGATTGTCTTGCTGGTGCCTTTTGAAACACCTGGTTGTTAGTGATTGTTAAAGGGCCATGTACTGAAATATATGGGTTCTTTGTAGGGTTGACTGGTACATAACTTAAATATTATCTTTGTCAGACTTGCGCTTTGAAGAAGTAAAGTCATGTATTGAATGGAGTATCCCTTTTATTTTTGTAATACATCACCATAAAAAAAGAAAAGAAAAAAAGTGTGATATAAATTTTTGGTCATATCACCCATCCCTATGTAGATGCAATCAGTACTGACCAAGACAGTGGGTGACCGACTAAGTTAAATTCTTCAAGAGCATATGCAGTTTGCATGCAAATGTTAATTTGTGTTGTTTGACTTGACTTTGCAAAGTATTTTCTTACCCTGACGCATTTCTACCATGGATGAAACTGAAGATTAGGGCTGCACGATTTGGAGAAAAAGTCATATTGCAATTTTTGTGAACAAAATTGCGATTTGCGAGTGGATTATAATGGAACAAATGGTACTGAGTCTGCTTGCTTAATTATCAAGGAATCAGCTAAATACTGACATTTTGAAATGTGTATTTCTCAATTTGAACAAAGTTAAACAATATTTATAACAAGTAAAACAGATGTTAAACAGAACAAGGGGAGCGTGTTGCTCTACGGAGGAGGCCAGCTAAATCTACAATTGTCTAATGCAGAGCCTCTATCCACAACCTGGAGGAGGAACTGTAAATGAGTGTATTAAATAAAGTATATATGTATAATGTTTAGTTAATAGTATAACAATAATATATTAAATGCTACATACATTATAATTTCATATAGGCCTAATAGTATACTTTTTTACCACTAGTTGAATATTAAATCCAGTTCCAGCTGTTTAATTTCCGTGGGTTGTTTTTATTCATTAAATCCTTGTGCAAGCAAAAGGTTCTACATTGATCTCTAATTTGTTAATACTGAGTATTAACTTGTCAATAATCATATTGTTCAACATTTAATGATTAGCTGGAGCACGTCAAATGTGTTTAATGTACAGCCCCATCGAGTCTGTGATTGGCCGGTTGACGAAAAGTGACTGACAAGCACATCGACTCTGAAAACAACAAAAGGCATCGATACAGTGAACGTTAAATGGCCAGCGAGCCAAACCCAAACCTTATCTTCTCCCAGTTTTGTTCTGTCTTGCTGCTTCAGCTGCTGACGACATTGCTCTGTCTCTGTCACAAAGTGACTGGAGCACCGGCATTTCTCTTGGTGCTCCAGTGGCAAGTCTGACTATGTCCGACTATTAATAGCGGCGGGGTGGGGAGGGGGGGTTAGTTACAGTAGGTTTTTGTCTTAAAAGTTACTCTCACATTGCTTATATTATATTGTTTACATTGCTATTATTATCATTTTTCTCATTGCACGTAGGCTCATCTGTTTTTAGGGGCACATGCGAGAGCCCAGTGTGGGCACAGATAATGAGCAGACTGCAGCGCACACAAGAGAAGAGAGCGTTACACAAAACTTTTTCTGTTTTATTAAATCGCACACTTTTTGCAGTCATGTAATCGCACATGACAACACTGTGATTGCGATTAGACTCACCGTGCAGCCCTACTTATAATTATAAATTTTTAACCTAGTTTTTGTCTGAGATGGTGAGTATCGTTGTGTGAAATGTTCACCAATAACACAGCAGAAGTGTCAGAAATGCCTAAAATAGGCTGAGCACCAATCTATAGTGTACCCGTGATTTCACTGTTGAATGGAGATAGGTTTCGGGCGTCTCAGTACAAAATTTAAATGGATGCTTTTCAGTCAGTTAGGACAAGGTATCTCCCCTGACCCATGGTACTAGTCCTAATAAAAGCTTTTCTAAAGCTAAGTAAGCCTTAGAAAGGCCAAGTATATCCTTTGATTTGAGTATTGAGTATTTCTCACTGAATGTTGTAGTCTTTAAACAGTATTTCTAACCAAGAAAGAGCATAACGCAATATCTCTGATTTGATTTTGAAGGGTTTAGTCGTTTATTTAGGTAATTCCTTTAAATTTAACCTTGCAGTAACTTGATTTTTGAAAAGAAGATGAGAGGGTGGTTCAGATAAGCTCCACTACTCATGCTACAATAATTATTTTTCCATACATCCTCCCCTGTGAAGTAAGCCTCCAACACCAAGGCCACTAAACCAATAAAATGAGAGCACTTCTAATATCATAAAAGGTGTTTAAAGACTGTATTAGCATTACCTGAATGTGAGCAGTGATGGCTCCATCTGCTGGTACACATTCCAGTGCTCCATTTACAGCTGCCTGCTTATTGGGGTCCTTGGCATTATTCCATTCTGTGCACAAGTGAAAATACAAAGACAACATAAGTGAAATGGTTTTTAATAGCTGCAGCAGGTGAATTTTGGCCATGTTAAAGGAATAGCTAAGGGTTTACCTGGATTTAGTGTCTCTCCATCCAGTACACCCCCTTCACGATAGCTTTCCAACTCTTCAACTTTGACTTTGCTCCAGGGGATGTAAGTCACTCCCCGCTCCACATCCCAGAACTTTTTGTGTGCTGATTTTATACCTTTGTTCAAAGCCCAAGCAATCTAGGCAAGAATGACATTAGTTATAATCATCAAGTGAACAGTCAGTCAGCATTAAAAGAAGTTATATAGAACCAATATAAAACTGAAAATAAAAGCAATCTGTGTAACAGTTTATGTACCTTAACAGGTTTCTGATTGACTTTGTATGACCCCCTACTGAGTTTGTTCAAGGCTGTATAGGCATCTTGTCTGTGAACCATAACAATATAAGCACAACCCCTTGGAGGAATCATCTGGACATGGAGAAAGAGAAAGGTAATAGTGAAACACTTGATAAACATTATCTTAAGATCATAGAGGATTATGAGTATCTTACATTTATGGACTCAATCTGGCCAAACTCTTCCAGAAGGGACATCACGTCAGACTGCTGAGTTTTCTTGTCTAGTTGTCCAACCCAAAGTGTAGTGCTGCAAACTAAAAGCAAAATGAGATTAGCAACTGGTTGGAGGATGGAACTGATTCATGTTCTGTTTAGCTTTGCTGTTTAAGTGTGTAGGCTCAATACTATTTTACTGGTGTTGTCATGGATAGAGTTGACTTGGAATTTGTGGGTCAATTGTAATGGCTACTCAGATTCACATGGCAACGGGAAAGCATGAAATGGTTAACAAATAGAGTTGCCCAGGAAACTAGATAATTGTTACCCAGATTTGCTGGGAAATCAGAAGGCATGACAATTCTGGTTACCCTATTGGCAACCAATTGCCAATTGTATAAACCAAAAAAAAATATCCTTAACCCTTGCCCTTAGCATACAACCTTTTGCTTAAGTTGCTGCTGTGCTATATTTTATAAAACAATCAGTTATACTACAATTGTATTTCACTACGTCAGAAAATTAGTGTGTGGCTTGACAGCTCGTGAAAAATGTAATTTGCCTGAGTCTCGCGAGACAGCTTTTTGTCTGACGAGAAATATTGTCACAATTCAATCTCACGAGATCTCGTCACATCCCTAATAATAATAATAATACTTGTTTGCACAATCTTGTACAACTAACTTGTACAATCACGATGCTGGCTCAACGTCTATCGGCATCATCTATCGGCCCAACCCCAATTACTTGTGAAATCAAAGTGGCTCCTGCAGATATTGTGACTGTGACTTGCATGCAATTCTATCTGCTGAAAGTTTAGTAATATCATTCACAGGTTTGTTTCTGTTGCAGCACATACCACTGAGTGTCTGGCTCTTTATGCTGGGAAGACCTTTCTGTCTGCGCTCTCTGTCCTTCTCTCTTTCACTCCTGTCCTGAGAATGAGAGCGAGATCTCCAGCGGCATTCTCTGGAGCGAGAAGTAGAGCGTCGATGCCTAGACCTTCTTGAGCGGGACGAAGATCTTGACCTTCTTCTCCTGGGAGATCTGAAACACAAAAGATTGAACCAGCTGAACATGGTGTCACTAAATATTGCAATTCCTAAGAGGAATTCATTAGCTTAGAAATAAAGATGGGAAAATGTACAGTAAAAATGTAAAAATGACAAATGGGTTCTGAGAGTCCATGGCGGCAGCTGAGTCAGGGCCTGCACAGCGCTGTATTAAATGCGCCATACTTTCTGATTAGTAATTTACACTTCAGGGTGCATTGACTACTCAAGCAGTTTATCAAATAATTTCTTAGCATTGGCGATGTTACCCAGCTGACCACTCACAGGTCTTGCTGTCAGCATTGCCACATGTAATTACATTTTGGGGAAGGTGCATGTCAGGTTACAGGGTATGGCGTGGGCTATGGGGCTATGCGTAGGTTACGCCCTTGATTTGATGCAGAACTATATATATCAGGCTTTACCTGGAACCAGATCTGGATCTTGATCTCCTGCCATAGCCTCTGTTTCTGCGGTCCCGCCTCATAGTTGTGTCTTCTCTTGAATTTCCCTATTAGAAAATAAGGACAAGAAAATTTTATTTTTCCCAAATTAATAAGCAGAGGGTTCCAAATTTATAGTTTACACAATGGGTCTCAAATTCAAAACAACACAGAAACCTCCCTGCCAACTGAAGTAGCCATGGCATTGTCTTGCTTTAATTTTACTGACAAAAACTAATTTTTGGAAGAATGCTGACATTAAAAAGCAAATGCAGTTGAACTGTAGTATTTCTCTCACAACAGAGACATTCAAATCAGGTTAAACTATGATTTGAAAGTTTTACAATTTACCTGCGATTGTGAGTAAGCTTCATTTATGGAAGGGAATCCATCTAGCATCATATGATGTTCGCCATGACTCATTCCTCCACTGTGCTGAAGGACGACAAAGAGACAGCCACAAGACATCACAGGGCCATTGATCACAGTATATTGAAACTGAAGCTTGCCACTCCACATGGTTGCTCTTAATCAAAACATGGGAATTTGAAGAATTCATAATTTATACTGTTTTGGCTTTACATCTCTTAGGACAAAGTGTGAAGAAGGTATTTTGCTTGAGCACAAACATTTGCTTCAAACTACTTTTGGACAGCATGTTGGTATTATACTAGAGAATTGCTATATTTGAGAGTTATTATATAATGCATTGATAATTGGATACCTCTGTATCATCAGTTTGTCCCATCATATGTGGATGAACATTCTCTGTGTTGGGCATCTGACCAGGAAACTGGTTAAACACATCTTCAGGAATGCCTCTGTCATGAAAAAATATACACACCTAGTCAGTCTGGGTAGTACAAACAAAATACAACACGTTGAAAGTAAATTAAACCAAATCAATTAGAACTGTAGGCACAGTGACAGTAAAACAACAAAGTGAAGGAACAGCAAGTAAAATATATTACTGGAAAGGGGCCTATACTACGAAGCAACTTAACATACCCGGGATATCTTTTTGTTATCTGGCTTCACTAACTCTAACCCCGGATTCACACAGGCGGCATGTGTGCGACGGTTTTGACCCGTCCTCAGCCCTGCGTCAACTGACATTGGAAGCGTTTCAGCAGCGGTGCGTTTAGCGTGCATCACGTTGTTGACTTGTTGTTTGTTATTTTGTGCTTCTGCTACCGATCACAGCTCTCTGTGAACAGTTTCCCCCAGTTCCCTGCAGGGCTGAACTTTATACATGGAGCATTTGAGATTAAGAGCGGTTTGCCTGCCTGATTTTGCACAATTCAACTTTTATTGTCAGACTCGGGGTCCATTAGAAAAACATACATCATCATTACACACCCACACCCCCCTAAAATACTTAAAGCACAAATTAATAGTGCGAATTGTTTAGATTCAGTTGATTTGGTAAGTTGTCCTTGATTTTTATCATGGTTAAGAAGGCTACGTAGTTAAATTGTTTCTGTCTGTTTTAAATGTGTTTATTTTTGATATACGATTGGGAGTCTGCACAAGGTATTTTATTTTGGAAATTGACCGGATTCTCTGTGCCATTTCTGTGTCAGACTTCCTGCCCAGCCAATCTGCTCTGTGCAGCTTGAGGCGTCTTCCGTAAAAGAAATAGACTGGCTGCCTTTTCTATGCTTCTGGGACGCTTCTGGTGAGAGCACAAGCATTGACTGCAATGGCCACATATAGCCCCGGAAGCCGCGGCGCGCACTCCTCCTGTGTGAGCCTGGCGTAACAATCGCGATCAAGCTAAGCGGGCACATGACGCTGTTTATCACCTTGGTAAGTCAACCCAGGGTTTCCCAATCCAACCATGAGTGCGTTCACATAAGAAGCGATGTTTGCAGCATTTGCAGAGTGTAATATTTTACAAACTAAGAGCAAACTATAATATTAGACAAAGGAAGATAGCAATCTGTGTGTTCGAGTTAACAGGCGTATAATATGAATATGCTTAGATGTATTCTTATGGCATGTTACCCTTTTCTTTCAGCCCAGCTGTGTGTCACACATTCAACAATAAAAGCAGCAGGCACTGAATAAGTGGTCACTCAACTCACTTTTAAGAACTTCTTGTTACTTCAAAAATAAGATTAGTGCTTTAATCAGTCTCTGTTGTAGGACTAGCTCCGCATTACCTACATGTAAAACAGTCTGTGGGATCTTCTACGAATGGTGATGTCATTTTCCAAGAGTGACTGGTTAGCAGGTGGTTGTTTTATTGTGTTAACCTCTACTTTGGACCATAACCTTAGCCGTTCAAGTTACCATGACAAATTTCCCCGGAAAGAAGTGAACCACCATTGTAGGACTGAAAACCCAGGGTTAAATCCTGAAATCACTTTGGTAATGTCAACTCCTGCTTCTTTCTACAGGCCACAGAGAGCAACAAAAACACAAAACTCCATTTCAAACTATCAACATGGATGTAAGAGCAGATATTTTCTAACAGCTAACTGAAAACATCAGTGATTCCTACATGTTAGCTGCACTGATTGCAAAAAAGGTCTTTTCTTTCAGCTGTCAAACTTGACTGATGATGTCCCTGCACTTTCATACAAAACATACAAAATGTAGCATATATACATTTAAATAAAACTCACTGTGACTGGGCAATGCCTTCTTTATCCTCAGGTTCATCATCATAGTCAAATCGATCCAGGAGTTTCTAAAGAAATATAAATATTACACAGTTAAGTAAAGAGAAAAGCAATTTGCACATGATCAGAGCACGTAACGTGATGATGAGCTATGCTATTACCTCAGCTAAAGAGCTTTTCTTTTCAGTGTGTGCACTGTACGGGTTGAGCGTGACACAGGCATCTGGGGTGGGTTTGGTATGTTGTTTGCGATGGTGGCTGCAAGAGTCTTATCTGCCTGCTGGAAGTTCTGGAGCATCCTCTGCAACTAGAGGAGGAGAGGGTGGAGTCACTCAGAATTTTAAAAAAATTTTACCTGACATAATGCAGAACAGCTGGAACACTTAAGAGATCAAATGAATATATTGCTTACCTCCTGACCATGGGGAGACTGAAACAGCTGTGCCACAGCAGCTAAGGCATCAGGATTGGGTAACTGGGGCACAGCAGGCACAACTGAGGTACTAGTGACAGGAGGCTCTGTCTCTGTTTGGGGTTCAGTAAGAACTGTTCAGATACAAGAAAAAGATCAACATTTTGCATGATATCGATGCATGCAGTTCATCAAACAGTTCACAAATTAAAACCTCACTTTCTTTACTCCCAAGTGGATTGTTACAAACATTACCCAAAGAGAATTGTATTAATTTCTCTACCTTCCAGTGCAGGGGCAAGCACATTGGCTCCATTGACCATATCCATTAGAGGCTGAATGATGTCCATGTCGAACACACCATTCTTCTGCCATAGGTTCAGGACACGGACAATTTTGCTCTGATAAAGAAAACAAGCATTACCATCCGTGAGATATTTCTTTTCATCCATTGATTATTTTATATACCAAAAGCAGAAACATAGAGCACCTTATCATCCTCTGGACACCGGTAAAGGTTTTGAAAGGTATCTGTGAAGTTCTTCAAGAATCTGGGCCCAAATACATCCTTGTCAACACCAAACTGATGCCGTGACTGTCGAACAATGGAATCGACCACATACAAACCAGGGACTTTCAATTCTGGCTTACACTAATGGAAACAAAAACAAAAAGACAATATATTCCTATTATCTCATGACAACTTGTATTTGTTAAGTGCACTTTGAACTCTGAATTATGAATGTCTTACATAATGTACAGTAAAAGGCTCTATAGTACATACCTTCTTGATGAACTTTTCAACAATCTGGACAACATGTTTGTAAAGCTAATAAAGACACAAAAATTCACATCAGTCACAACACACTAGATAACACTTTAATCATGCAAGATATAACCATAAAGGTCAGGAAAAGCAATGAAACAGTGTGATGTTAAAAATTCTCATTTACTATGACTATAATCAGTAAAATAAGCATCATATTGTGTACAAGGTTGCAGGGGGGGGGGGGGGGGGGGGGGGGGGGGCAGGAGCCAATCCCAGCTTACATTGGGTGCAGATATATCTGCATCGGCGTTTATAACTGACGATATATGAATATTAAAAAAGACAAACAGAGAGTTGTGGTGATTTTCCATTACCAGTATCAGCTCAACTCGCCTCGCCCTGGCCATGCTCTGTTTTCCATTGCAGATAGTACCCAGTGATAGAAACCCGCAACGTAATGTTCAATGAGACACGCACACCAGCGATCCACACAGCTTTCTCTTGATTTAAGTTAAAAAGTTTCAACATTACTCAGAATTCAAAGACAGATAAGCTGTGTTTTCCTCTGCCATTGTTGCAGCAGTGGTGCGACCAGAGGGCTCTGTGAGCGGGCGGCCGGCCGGCCTCGCAAGCTCCTCCCGCGGGTTGGCACAGGCTTTCCCACCCCATCCTCTCATTTCTTCAATTTGTTACTTCTAAATATTTTCTAACATCGACAAAAGCAGATAACGCTGCTTGTTGCTAAATTAGCCACAAAGCTAATGCGTGTTTATCAGGAGAGGAGGCTAACATTAATGAGCAAAAGAATATTGGCTATCGGATTTTAAAATCTTCAAATATCGAAATCAGTATTGGAATTGAAAATCCCATATAGGTCGGGCTCTAGATAAAACTGCATTCTAACATTATGCAATGGAGAAAATAGTTTTCAGGAAGTTTCAGGTTTCAGGTTCAGGTTTACCTGATACAATTAAGCTGACTGGAAAGAGGAGACCCATTCTAACATAATACCAACATGTATGCAAACTACTTACAAAGCATCTTCCAAGAGTTAAATCTCCACTCACTTTTCACTTAAATATGAATAGATATACTTATCTTCCAAAATTCCCTAGCCAATGAGGTAAACCCAGAACTCAGTCAGTTGCAGCCACAGAAATATGGTTACTACCTAGTACAAAGTACAAACTTTTGCACCCAGAAATCCACATTACTGGAGGTAAGTAATTCATGTGAAAATTATAATTTACAGGTATAATATTCCTTGAGATAATTCTTCAATCAATTAACTTGTGATTTTTGAATGCCGAAAGATAGCAACATTTAAGACATATGAGGAAAATTCTCATTATTCTGTTATTTACTGTATATTACAAAAGTTGGTCAAATCACAAGTCACAATGATTTGGGTATAATGACAAAAACTCTACGAGTTCCCCACTTGTATTACCCACTCCTTAATAGGACAATAAAATTGATACAGTATTGACCTTACCTTGATAGCTTTGATGGCCGATTTCGTTACAGACATCATCTTAGCACGGGATATTGGAGGCTTCATGTCAATCATGGAGAACAACTGAATGGTTTTCAAAAAAAGAAAGACATCAGTTAATTTAAAAAAGTAAAAATGCTGGTATGCTATAACATGGGGGAGGGGGGGGGGGGCAAATACAAATTATTCCCATTCTCACAAGCCATGGGTGTTCACAAATATTTTTTACGGAATTTCTCTTCTGTGCAGACAGTATAACTAGATATGATATCTGTTCTTTACTTACTTTGTAAAACATTAACAACATACACTCTTTAGCCATATTCAGGCATCTGTGATTGAGAAGAGTAAATTTATGTATACCTGAAGAGACCTTTACTGTAGCTTTGATCTAAAATATAAGGCACTCAACTTCAACGAGAATGTGTAAGATATAGGCATCACGTGAATGGTCACTGGTGTTGATTTACTAGCGACCAGCGGTCTTGTCAAACTTGGGTTGAACGGAATTTCAATACCTTGATTCGTACACTGGGCTTGTCTTTAAAAGCGTCATTATACGTTTTGAAAGCAGCACACCGATTAATATAACACCCAACTCAAATATGTCACTTCAAATACACCACTCTGTAACAAATCAATGCATAATGCCCCAACACCACAGAGAGACACGTTAAAATAAAGTGACGTGCATGACGACAGTCCAAAGTCCTCGGATGGCAACAATAAACAACCAAGTCACTTGTTCGGCTCGACTCATGTTGGTTTGGGGTGCGTTATTAACGTGATTAAGTGACATTGAATTTCCTCAAAACATGCAACATTAGTAACGTAGTTAGCAGCGCTGGTTAACGACAGCTTTATTCGTATAAACCAATCATTTAATGCACACGTAACCATTTTTACACGAGTATGATGTAAAGCTGCAGAAGCTTTCCTGAACATTTCTGCTGACAGTTCATCGCGGTCTCAAAGATATAACGTTAAGACGCTGAAATCGCAGGCCTAGCAATATTAACGTATACGTTGAACTCAGCTTAAGCTAGCGGCTAACAAATCCAATCAAGCTATGTTTACGTTTTAGTCGACCCTGTTCAACTGAACTAACGTTTCCTTAAAAAAATACAACTGCTGAAGTGTAATATAATTAGCATAAGCTTAACTATCAAACAATTAGCTAGCATTAACTTAAACCAACTGATGTTAGTTCGTGTTCACGTTAGCCTTACAGTTTAGCTCTTTGGACTGAGGTAACATTAAACACCAGCAAACTTTACCTCCATGTTGAACGCGTTAACTGCATCCATGATGGTTTGATATTTTGAAAACCGGTTGACGAACGTGTCTCCTCTACCCAATCATAACCATTTGTAACGTTAGTTATATAGCAAACAACATAACCACTGACACTGACAAGCTCTATTTTCTCTATTATATTCTGATGTGATCACATTGCTGGTCAAGGCTCTGCTATGCTAGCTACTAGCTCATGGTACTAGCTTCGCGGTTGCTTCAGTTCCACCCCTTGCGTGTTCGTCACGTACTGGTTCATCTGCGTCTGATGTCACAGGGTCATGCTGCCTTCATACGAAAAGTGGCATTTACTTTTAATTGACTGGAAAATTCAATTGGGGGTTCCCTTTAGCACATCTTGATTGCCAATAAAGTGACCAACTTAACTTGCAGTTACCTCTCAAAGTCTAACCACTATTATGTTTATGTTATGTTGGTATTTTTAAATTAGTACAATTGTACAATGTAAATATGACTTACATTGATGTACATTTGATGATTGATTATATCTGAATGTAATACCAAAGGTAATCCTCGACATA
Source organism: Micropterus salmoides (assembly GCF_014851395.1). NCBI lineage: Eukaryota > Metazoa > Chordata > Actinopteri > Centrarchiformes > Centrarchidae > Micropterus > Micropterus salmoides. The sequence continues at coordinate 7,295 of NW_024043051.1, read as the reverse complement.
CATTTGTCAAATATACATAAACCAACATTACCAGACTACACCAGAGAAGTATTTGAATATGTGCTGACAGTTCGTGGCCTCATCTAACCATTTCCACTGCAAAGCCAAGGGCGTCACTTTGTGTTAAAAAGTGGTTGGGACACAAGGGCTCAGATTAGATACACTTGGATCACAAGACGTGACGATGCAGGAGAACAAGACAAGAAGATTTTTAACACTATTAAAAGAAATGGGAAATGCTGAAATTTATGAGCAGGGTGTTTGGGGTCCTCCCCTAGAAAATTGGAGCATTAAACACTTAATTCTACTCCAATTTATGGAGGAAATGTTAAAATACATACACACTTTATAAATATAAAAACATAATATGCATATAATGCAGTAATCAGCTGCTTGTTATTTTTAGCTAATTACTCTATTTAGACAATGCACACTAGTTTCTTCTATATTTAAATTGTATTGCATGTTTTCTTATTGTGCAAATAAACCTTTCTAGAAGCATTTGTCAGTTAATATTTCTAGGTGCAAGCTATTTTTCACAACATTTTTTACTTGCTTTCAAAAAGTGATGGGGACAAACCATTGTTTTGCTTTTCATATGAGGTCAATTCATTATTTGCAAGAGATTAACAAATGTTTTTGACTGTAAAATAGGGTTCATTGCTAAAAGTCATGGGAAACAATGTTTTATCAAATAAAATAACACATAAAACAACGCAGATGTTTGGGGTGACAGCTGCTCTGTCATTGCAGAGGACAGTGATACTAGAGTTTGTCAGTGCTCAGTGCCACAGGCAGTGGTTGGAGGAGCAGCAGGAGCAGAGGACGCAAGAGTAGGAGAGGGAAGCTAATCTGAGGTGTGAGGAGATGCGACAGACAGGAGCTGGTTTGGTTTTAAGCCGAGAGAAAGCCGAAAGAGAGGAGAGGCTGAGGAGGGGGAGGCTCAAGGCAAAGACAGTTAACTGCTGACCTCTTGCTTAATGCAAATTGCAAAACTTATTTGTAAGGACATACTTCTTTGGCTGTTTTATGCAAACTACTGCATGGCTTTACCTGACAAATGTCTTGACACTGAAAACAATATATTTTCTCTGTACCTTTTAAAATAAAGAAAATCATTATTTTAATGCAGGCTATTTTATCTCTGTAATAGCTTTTATGTAAATTTTGTGATTAACAGCATATATGCAAATTCATTTTATAAAGGAGTCATTCAATGCACAACCCGCAGCCGTTAACAGCCTCAAACAATTTTCTGGTTTGGTTGTTTGGAGTTTTACCACTGTGAAATTGTCCAAATCATGTAATATTGCTTGAGGTGTATCATTGTGTAATATTTTTAAAAATGCTTTCAATAGTCCCAGCTATTAGTGAAAAGCACATTATTCTGAATAACATGTTGCATATTTACCATACAGTCCCATGATATTTACGTGAGGGAAAGACATACATACATACAGGCAAACATACATAACTAAACAAAATATGAATAAACAAAATATGTATAAGCCATAAGCACACAATCAATGTAACATTGTCTTTTATTGACTCAAATAAATATATTATATATACACTATCCACCAACATCTGAAATTCTAGCCACTGGTGGCGACAGTAATGTCGGGTAATAAAAAGAGGAGATTGCTCTTCAAGGAAAGAACCACACTTTGGGTCTTCCTCACCTTTGACCCCCAAGAAGTGATGTGTAATCTGGGTGGAAAGTAGAAATATGCAAGTGATTAGCAGGAAGTGCTGGGATAGGAAATTGAGGCCCTGATATACAGTCTTTACCCTGACCACAGCATGTTGTCCCTACAATTATGGATAGACAATAATTAACCATTTCATGACATGAAATCAACCAATTATAGAATTTGTGAAGCTGTACTTGACAAATGTTTTTATTTTATTTTAAGCTTTAACTACCTCTAGACCCTGAATATTGGTCCCCTGTTTTTCTGTGGGACAATCTTACTGAGACTTAATAAAAGTTATGGAATTTTACTGACCATGGCAGATAGAAAAAAAAGCTCATACATCTTCTGTTTCCGTTGTGTACTTGTGTAGCTGTTATTTTAGAAATCCCGATACAAATTAAAAAAGATTACACCTTCAACTTCACACACGGACGCCCCCTTGTGTACCGGGGTGTGTAGTACTATGACTTTTAACTCCGACCCTTATATATACAGACTATGCTTCCGACCACAAATGTTATAGCTCATACATATAAAGTGATAATAATTTACTATAAAATCTAAGGTGTAATAAGGTGCACCCCATCAGACCCACTCATTCATTGCAACAGAGTAGGCCACTAGGACACACTATTAGGTAGTTTCATTGGTTACTTTAATGTTTTTTCCCCCACACAGTTGAATGGTTCAGTCACGTGCTCCTGTGGCGATACCTGCACACCCATGCGTCTGCTTAAGTCTACAGTCAGAACTGACAAGTGGAGTCCAGCAGACACACATTCATATGGGTGAGGATTAGAGAGCTTTTTATCTAGGTTCACTAAAATACACAAGACTAACTTTCTACAGATGCTAGAAACAACAGAGCTTTTGTTTTTCACAACTGTTAAATGGATCTGAACTTTTTGGAATGAGACAGCATTACTTCTCTCCCAAACTGAGATGATGGCTGTAATGGAGAACTCCCACCAGTGAATGGGAATACTATTATGATTATCTTGATGTGATTGTGGATGAGAGCAAGCTGAAATACAATAAATGTAAGTTTTATCCTTTACATATTTTGTAAATTATTTAATTTAATAAATTTGTCTGTATCTTGTCTTACATAAGGATAACAGCAATTTTCCCTTTCAGACTCAATTGTAATAATATTTTGGATCATTCTGGCTGCTTTTGTGGGATTCCTCTTTCTCAGTTTGAATCTAATGTCTTGCAGTGGAAACTTGCCAAGGTAAGTGTGATGCATAATCTTCCAAAATCTGCCTTAAATGGAAGGTTTACTAACAGAAACACTGAAATATACATATACACATGTACTAAATTAGATAGTCACAAAACTCTACTTCTCTACTCTACATGTTCTTATTACTGCAGGTATCACAGATCCAAAATCAAAGGAAGTCACAGAACATCGACGCTTGCCCTGACGGATGTGAACAAAAATGTTAAAAATTGAGGTGATGGACACTCATTTAAAATCTGAATGATGGGAAAATAGTAGCCAATGATTCTGCTTTCTTCCCATATCACTGAATACCTACAAACTGCAAGGCTACATTAAATGAAATGTTATCTAACTATTATCCTTTAGCAGTTTGTGTACATGTGTCCTATATGTTAAAGTACAAGGAGAGCAAAGGTATATTTTGTGCTTCATCAATAAGGCAGCTTTACGGCATTGAATCAAATTCTTTAATTAAGTCTACAACACCTTCTTTAAATTTAGCATACAATTACAGTTTTGAAGTGAGGTAATGCAGGAACCAAATGTTAAAAAAAAAAAACATTCACAAATTTGTAACAGATCTGTAAATCAACATTTTATAACAGAATTTTATAAAATATCTTCAGTAAAATGAAATAATACAAGCTTTCTTGTTATTAAGTCTACTTCAAAGAACATAGTAGTGTTCAGATGTCATATCTAATTCTTCATGGTGATGATGTCATTACAGATGGCTCTGATGGCTGTTTGAGTCAGTGATGATTTGGATGCTTTCTGTCTCTTACACCTGGCTCTGGTCACCAAACTCACATGAGACAGGAACAGCTCTGCTGATGTGGCTCCACTCCACAACTCATGGATGTACAGCGACAACAGCAATAGCCCTGCTTCTGGAAAGGAGAAACAAGATTTTATTTACATAACATATGACAACTGAGTCATCTTCTTACAAGATGTAATTATCTGGCTTTCAACATAGGTTCCATAATGTAAGACTATTTAAACATCTATAAATTATCCTCATCAAGTAGGCATGTCAGAATCAGATTTCTCCTCCATGCTTATTGCAAAAGTGGCACATATCACGCTATATAATTAAGCTGATTTCTAGTAATGTGCAAAATGACTGAATTATTTGTACGAGCACCACCACATTAACATTAAGTGTATGAAGGGAACAACAATAAATGTTGCAAAACTTAACAATGTCTATTCACTTTCATAGTCCACTGCTGAATTGGCAAAAGTACAATATAGGACACATATATGTGATTTCTTTCATTCGATTCGAAGTTTAATAGTAAAAAACATTCTTGCAGTGTAGGAAGTCCTGGATCCAGATCTACATTAAAAAATAATTACTTGTTCATTGGGGCAGAGCCCAACATTTCACCAAATTTCATGAAAAGTTATTGATAATCTTGGACCCTTAAATCATTTTACATCTTAATATCATATTTGAAATTTAATTTCTGGTCCAGCTTGCTTAAACATTGGATAACAAAATCTCTGAGACTCCAGCATGTCAATGCTACAACATATATCATTTATGGGGTGGGAAAGTGAGCTTTTAAGTGAGGTAAACTATTGTTACAATACTGATAGTATTGTTTGTCTGCACACTAGCAGTCGTAGACAGAATCAATAAATAAGGTCAGGCTCTTACCACGGCGAGACTGATCATGTGTGGCTTCTAGCAGGCAGGCAGAGATGACTGCCTGATGCAGCACTGGAAGGCAGTCTTGGGTCTCTAATAAGTTTACCATAATTTTGGTAAAGAGCTGGAAAGTTTCCATTCTTGCTGAAATGCTGGAGTGACACTGAGCTTCAAAGGCCTGATGGTAAAGTCGAAGAAGGTCTGCTTTCCAGCCAGGATCTAGTAACACAACATCCACAATTTCCCTGTGTTTTATCACAGCCTTTTCAACCCAGTGCAAGAATTCTTTTGTTCTGTTTTCATCATACAAGTCCTCCAACATGCACCTCAGGGACCACTTGGTGAGCAGGTGCGCTGTATCACCGGCCAATCGAGTGGGATCTAGTTTGTCTCTTGGCTGAGCCGGCTGGGGTTCAGAGAGGGGAAACACAGGCTCCCAGTGAACAAAGATGCCGCTGAGGTCAAATTTACACGCTACCAGGAGACTCTCTTCTTGTTTCTCAGTCTCAGCATCTTCTGCCATGTCCTCTTTTTGTGTGCGGGCTTTGGAAAAGGAGCCTTTACCTCGGGTCTTATCCTTCCCCATCCCTGAGGAGGAAGATGAACAAAACTGTTCTGTTTGCTGTCAAAGATAAAAGATTTAGATGACTGACTGATTGATATGATTTAGATACTGTGATATGGAACCAAGCTCTAAATTCTCCACTGTTTGTAATGTTAAAACAAGGTGTGCATGTACTGACATGTGCTCTTACGGTACAGTGTGGCAGGGTGCAAACTTTCTAACATGGGCTTGGCTTCAATGGAGGCCCTGAAAGCCTAATATCAAAATATTAATCATAAATTGTGGGAATTAATGTCAGTTTTTCTGACTCTATGTTTTTTATTTAAATGCTATTTAAATGCTTTAAATACATCAGAAATAGTGTAGATAAAACAACTTGTGAAAAACATTAATTAGGAAGTAATTATATCTCAATTACAAACACTGCCACAAAGTGGGTCATATTAGGTTGTCATGATGTCAGTACCAATACATAGTATAAGTCTGTCATGTTCATGTTGTTGAGTTTCACCTTATGATTGCTATTTCTCTTTGCTGATGCCTTTTGTTGAAGTTTGGCAGATGTTATCATTTTGGAATTTCTGTAAAACTCATGAAAAGGCTTACTTCAAGGCTTCTGACAAATACGTATCAATCCGTTAGAACACCACTGCAGCACTGTTAATAATAGTTCTCCTTTTCCATTACATGTATTTTGTCCCTCCCCTTTGGCAGAAAAGCAACCATGACAACATTTTCTTGGTATGAATTTGTTGAAGATACATTTAATGGCACTCACCCAACAATTCCTTGACTTTGTGCTTTTCAGACAAGGCTTGTAATTGGGTAAGGAGTGCTGTATCGCGGGACAGTGAGGCCCAGGAGAGAAGCAGAGCGAGGGCTTCAGTACAAGAGAGAGGCTGTGGGTGGAGTGTTAGCCAGTCAGCCTGCTTGTTAACATTGAGAGCGGTCTCACGATGCTTCAGCACAGAGCAAAGCGTCTGTAGAAACAGGCTGAGCTGAGCGGCCTTCACATGCAACCTGACAGGAGGAGATCAAACAAACACTGACATCCTTGACCAAAAGACATTAACATTTTTTTTTTTTTTTTTTTTTGCTGACATCTCAACTTTTGTCAGCAGTGCAACTTATCATTACAAGTTTTGGGTCAAGTACTTGAAGAGTGACTTGAAACTTTAACAAGCAATAGTTTTACCTGAGGTGTCTGCTGATAGTTAATGCCACAGACAGGAATTCACTGATTAGTGGGAGTGGGAGACACTTGACTGAGCTCTGAGATTTCTCCTCTGCAGATGAGGAGTTCTTGGCTCCATCCACCTCCTTCTCCTTCTGCCCAAGATTAGTAAACCACAGCACATGGAGTAGATCTATGATGGCACTTAGCAGCTGCTGGTCTAGATTCCTGAGGAGAATAATAAGTACAGACTTATGTAGAAAATACAACACTGGCTCGAGAGATTATTATAGTAATAGTAAAAGTCAAAATTAATACTGGACCTTACTCTCAAGCTTACCTTTTTTCAACCACCTGTATTATCCAGGTTAGGAGCCCACAGCTCTTGGTGAGGTTATAAGCTGCTCTGGTCACACGGGTGGCCTTGCACAACACCCTAATAATCTGTGCCTAGAGGGAGATACATGTGAAATAAATGCATATAGACATAACTCCATTTATTGTTTTCTTATGAAATGCATTTCAGAGCATAAACCTGCTTATCAATCTGTTCATTCGTATGCTTAATTTTAGACTGTTCTGGTCTTCGTTTATAAATTTCTTCATAGTTTTAGTTTAGTTTGTCATCTGTCTTGACTCCACTGCTAATATGTTGCATCTTTGTGATTCCCAGTGTGTACCTGGCAGTGTTCATCACACAGAGGGCTGCTGCTGAATCCTAAAAGGGTTTGAAAGATGCCTTGTTTTTCACACAATTCATAGCAGTGTCCATCACTTATTCCTTCCTCCAGCACGCTCAAGATCCACTCACGTTCCATTTTATGCTGCCGGGGAAAAATAGACAGTGAGTCATACTCCCGTGGCTGACACCCGCTTCATAGAAACAGATAACATCAGTCTAAAAAAAAAACCTGAGCTAGGCAAGACAAACAGATGAAGGCTAAATGATGTTGACACAAAAAGCTTATTTAGGA
>NW_024043050.1:0-18060 GCF_014851395.1 Micropterus salmoides | reverse complement strand
ATTACCTCACACATACATACACATGCACAGGGACAGCAGGCATGTGACCTGCAGCATCAAAGCCATCCTGCTCATTCGTCTACAGCTGAATCGACAGGCAGTCGCACCCAGGACTCCATCACCAGCTACTGGCCAAAATCTGTTGTCATTCGATCTGCATTCCTGCTTTAAAGTGGAGAGTCCTTCACTCCATGTTAAGTCATCTCTGCAGCCCCAATTGGTGTTGAATTTCATATTTCTTCAATCTCTGGAGAAATGAAACACTACTATGAACGCATTTTGTTGGGTAAAATTGCTACAGAGATTTTTGTTTTTATTAGCCATGATAGCTGCATAGCTCTAGGGATGATAATGTTGGTCTGTCTGTCAGCCAGTCCAAAACTTTGTTCCAGGCTGAATATCTCAACAAATATTAGAAGGATTGCCATGATATTTTGTGTAAACATTCATTGTGCCTAGAGGATAAATCCTAATGGTTTTTGTGATCCCCTGACTTTTATTCTGGCGCCACCAGCAGGTCATATGTTTTTTACTTACTGTGAAACATCTTAATATCTACCACTTTGATTGGCGTTTTTGCCATGACAGTTATTACAGACATTCATGTTCCCCTCAGGATGAATTGTAATAACTTTGGTTATCTCTTAAAGGTTCAGTGTGTAAGTTTAGTGTCATCTAGTGGTGAGCGAAGCGTGCTCTGTAGCGCCATTTCTCTGTTTAAGCTAATGTAGAAAAATGGAGGCGCAAAATGGTCCATTATAAAAGGACCCGCAGTGTATGCAGAGAGAAATGGCTCATTCTAAGGTAATAAAAACATAACGGTTCATTATGTAAGGTCTTTATACACCACTGAAACCATTATTATGAATATTATATGCATTTTTGTCAATAGATCCCCATAAATATTACACACTGAACATTTAACCTCTTCTGTAGGGAATCAGGTAAAAAATTTAAATTTGTCCAATGTTCTGGTTGGAAAACTCATGACATGCAACACTTTTCTTTTAATGTGTTATGCATATCTTAAATATTTATATATTGCTTAAAAAATCCTAAATGGGGGGTTGAAATAAAGTGTAACTGGCATTCCCACCAACCTCAACTGTACTTCGTGTTTAGTCCTATTTAACAATTGTTAGCATGCTAAACTAAAGCTGTGTCTCAATGCCGATGCTTCCGTTACATGCAGTACACTATGTACTTACTTGCGTAGTGCGTAACCTTTGACAGGGAAGCGTTGTCTTAAATTGAACACGGATCTGGTACACTTACTGAAAATGATGATTGCAACATTTGAGCACTTATTATTATTATTATTATTATTTTATAGTAGCTGTATTTATAGCTGGATCATCATTGCTAAAATGACCACAATTGTCACACGCCAAAGCATCTGCTGGGTTTTTTGCTCTCTTGACTTCAAGTCAGTTTTAGTAAAAATGAATAAAAATACTTACTTTCACAAAGGCAACCGCTGCAGCTTGCCGCCATTTTCACAATACCAAAAATACACAGGTGGTCCCTCCCCTTCCGCTACATAGCCAAGATGGCGGCTATTGAAGGTGAGAAGTGTCCAGTGTTCCCTGCGGTCCAAGTTCAAGTATGGAAGGGCACGACTTGAGACACAGCATCAGTTGGTGATCATGGTAAAGATACTTGCTAAACATCTATGCATGTTAATATGTCAGTGGAATCATGTTAGCATGTTGATGATAGCATTCAGCTTAAAGCACTGCTGTTGTAGTGTGACTGTAAGGTTGTTCCTCTGTTGTGAATCTCATGATCACTGTAGCATACATTCAGAAGTCTATCCTGAAAGTGGTATATGGCTGTGCAATGTAAATGTAAGCACAAACGTTAAACAATTTTTTACAGATGCTATAACTGTCCTGGTTTTTGCTACTGCAGAAAGGTGTTACTCCTGTTCTATATGTGAATCTCTGGCTGCAAACCGTTGTCTGATTTACCGCCTGTTATCTTCTGCTTCCTCTATCTCGCTGAACAATCTGGTTTCACTTGGGCTCCCAGCTCTATTTAAGAGCACTTTGTCATCACAATGAGAGGAGGAGATATTCCTCCCTGCCAAAGCACACCAAAATATGTATTGTGTCGTAAAGAAAAAAGGGAAGACCTATTTTATATGGCTAATGAAATCTTCTAATTTCTTCAAGATGTTGGGATACTTTATGGCACAGATGAAAAGAAGTTAGATTTATCTTTTTTATTTTTATTTTTTTACAAATGCAGCATGTGTTTGTGATCACTGCTTATCTGCTTATCTGAAATCTGCTCAAAAAATGATATCATGCACTTGATACATAAACTGTACAATAACGATGATACGATCAATCCAGATTTTCATAAAATTTCAGGTTAACCTTTGACTCAAATATCTGGATTCTTAGTATTGGCTTTGTGAGGTTTATGATAAACCTCAGTGTAATGGTGGTAAAACTGTTTTTTTTACATCTGATTTTGTTCTTGAAAAATTAATTTCTTTCCTCAGCCATGTGTACTAATCTGTCTAATTTATAATCTGCCAATTTCTAACAGTGACTATATTTCAAGACCATGTATTGTAATAAGTATCATTGTATATTGTCAGAGCTTTGATGATGAGAGAAAGAAATTAGTTTAAGAGGCTAAAATCAACATTTTGTACTAACAGTGGATCACATTTCAGCAAAAAAGCTCTGACAAACTCAGTGTACACTAGCTGCTCAGCACCTCACAGTAAACAGACACAGTTAGCAACTAGCTATGAAGCATAGAGGAGAATTTAGCGGCAAGAGCCAGATATTTCTCTCAGGAGTTAAAAGGAGATTGAATGCTGGGCTTTTATTTGTCACATTACCACAAACATGACTCCAAATTATTGATAATATTTGTCTGTGTCTGCTGGATCTGTAAATGCTGTAGGAAGCTGTTTTCTTAAAAGTTGGCCAAATCAACTTTAAAGGGGGATTAAAATACAGTTAAACAATGCTAAATGTGCTAAGATTTATTCAAGCACTGTTAAAACACATAAAAACTTATTTAGCACTATGTTTGATGTACTGATAATAGTTATTTTTATCGAATTTTGTTAGTCATCATTTTTTCCTTTATTTTATTGTAATTGCCTCTTACTGGGGATGTGTCCTTGTCCACTTTACTGGTCTCTTTTTATCTTCTTTTTTGTTTCCGTGTGTAATTATGTCTACTCCTTAAGGGGCCATTGTGTAAAAAGTATCACTTTGTACTTTGTTTGTCTAATGTCTATTTTTTTTAAAACCCAACTCTCCCAGACTTTATGAGCAAATATAAAGTTCAAAAAGTTGCCTCTAGCAGTGCAAAAAATATTTATGTGTTATACAGTATAGCTGTAGTCTTGGGGAAGTGGCAAGATTTGTAATCAGCTTCCCCGGGCCTCTGCAGTGGCATTGCAAACAAAGGCAGTTCGGAGATTGGACGTGAGTGACCCCAACATGGCCGTTTGTTGTTTACTTTATTCAGACTGACGGCTGCATACAGGACTGCACTGGGTATACGTGACTGAAGTCACAATACCCTTGATACAACTGCAGAACAGGACAGGACTGCAACTAATTAACTGTTTTTCCTTCTGCATATTCATGACCTTTTCTCTTTCTCAACTTCTAGTTTCCTCATTATCTTTCACTCTATACAACGACTTGTCCCCCCCATAGACCACATTAGAAAGACTAGTAAGGCTCTGGAGGGCTAGCGTCCACTGTCTGCAGCAGTGTAACTGATTTATAACCAGTTAAAAACCCTACAAATCCACAATAACCATTATGGTCACTTTAAAAATATCATCCACTCCTCAGAGATAGAGGAGAATGTGCATCACAACCACACTACTTCCCAACAATTCCAGGGCAGCAGGGGGAACACCCATGTTGTATTCCCTCAAGTGTTTACTGTACTCCAATCCCTTATGTCGTGCAAACCATTCAAACACTTCTGCACAAGTCATTAAATGTAATTGCTTTAATTTACAGTGCTGCGTGTTTGATGAGTGTTGACATAAATGACAAAAAGCAAACAAATCTCTGAATCCCCTCAATGCCAAAACCCCAAAATGATTCCTTTACTGTAAGAGCTTGTTGATGCAATTATTTCATGTTGATTTGATTATGATTCAGCCCAGTCCTCTAAATCTTGTTCGGCACAGATGTGACACTGGTTCACAGCCAGCCTCGGAGGTGGTTTTCAGAGAGCATCCATGTTCGGCCACGGTGCCCTGCCTTCCCCTCTGCCTGAGCTCCTCTGACTCACGCACTGAACACTGTTGCCAGGGCTACCATTTATTAATATTGGTCCATAACTTTGAGCCTCATCACCAGGCAGCAGAATGGCCGATGGCTGAGACAGGCACCGAATGCCCCGAAACGCACTCCGATACACAAGCACGCAAACACACTCACACACACACACATACACACACATGGCTTTGTGTGCAATTCATGTATATTGTGAATGAGTGCACCTATAACTGAGCAAGCGTTTTTTGGAGAACAGGGTGTTGACTGTGAGAGAGAATTGCAAGTGGAATATGTTGGACACTAGCGACACCTTGTGGTCACGTTTGGTGTAGTGGTTACTTTCCTTTGCTTCCCACCCCCCACCTGTGGGGCCTTAAAAAAAACAGAACACTTTGCTTTCTCTGTGTGTTTATTTGACAGTGGCCTTCCACAGATGCAGCTTGATTGACATTTGTCGGTGCAAGTAGTTTGTCATTTCCTGTGTGAACAAATGTAGTAAAAGTATATATTTTTTTATTTTATATTTTTTAACTAACTGCAAAGAGAATTCACTATGAAATTGACTCTATAGTGCATACTCTGTTCTATTGATATGTAGTGTGGAACTGGGACACAGTACAGTTGCCATGAACCAAAAGCGTGTTTTTCTTGTTATTTTTTTTACAACTTTACAATGTTTTAGCACTATAAAAAAATATGAATCTATTGTATTTAGTTCAACAGTGATTTAAACTGATGATGTGAGATGTGCTTCACCTTTCCTAACAACATGGATTTCTCTCGATGCAAGAAATTACAGTGGAGCACTTCCACCCCCAACTGGTCACTTGATGTTACTAAATGGTAATGCAAAAACACTCCTGCGCTGTAGACCACAGACCCTTTTTATTACTGGAAGACACTTGTGGAACCTGATCTGACCTTTAGTTGTGATAGAGTAGGCACTGGAATATCTTAAGTAAAATAATCACGCTGTCGGTTTGTTAACTTCACTCAGCCACACTCACATGGAATGAATGTAGAACATTTTTTTCAATTGCTAACATGCATTGGTCAAAACTGAAATCACATTGAACTCAGGTGGTTGGTACATGAATGTCTCAAGAGCCAGTGTTACTGTGTAAACAATTAAGGAAAAACTGAAAGCACTGATTTTTTTTTTTCACAAATAAATTATATGCAATGATATAGAAAAAAGAAAGGATAATGAAGCAAATTTCTGCACTTCTGATTCATTCTTGTTACACGTATTTTAGTACAGTCAATAAAATGAAAATATGTTATCAAGTTCCTCATTTATGTATAATGCTCCCTGTTGTTAGTGTTTTATAGTCTGTGTGTTGCGAGTGACAATGTTTGCTTTTTGGGTGAGAATTGTTGCCAGAGGGTTTTTTTTGAGACATGTATGTGTTTTGGTGGTTTGAGTGAGTTTTGGAGGTCAGATTAACTGTTTGGCCAAGGTGACTGTATGCAAGTATGCAAAGTGGCTTCAGTACTGACCGATGTTTGAAATAAACTCTATTAATAGTACAAAATGACGTGCAAATTTTGAGGATAAGAAGCATAAGTCCCTGTTTGATAAAATGATGAAACAGAATAAAGGTTTTGCAATAATTTTTAGCATTTGAGTATTTCCTCTAAAGATCACTGCACAAATTGAAGTGTACTCAAATACATGGTGAACAGTGTTCTCTTCAGGCCAGAAGAAAGATGTTTTAATGACTGAAAATGTAGTATTTACCTTAGCAAATTCTATTTTTATTACAGTAACATACTACCCTAATACTATTTTCCATAGAGATGTTATTAGGTTAAATACAAACATTAGGCCATCAACTGAGTGTAGAAGGCACTTCATTTTCACTGTGTGCATGTGGTGAATTGCGGAATTTCAATTATTTTTGCTTAAATAATTAATTAATCGAATTGTTTGGTCTAAAAAATGTCAGAAAATGCTGAGAAATGCCCATTAAAGTTTCCTGATGCCTAGTGTGACATCCTAAAATCTCTCTTCATTTCAATCTTCATTTTATAATGATGTGAAACAGAGAAAAGCAGAAAGTCGTCACACTGGAGAAGCTGCTACATAAATGATTTATCCAAGATATAGTAGCTGCTGATTGAAACTACTAATGGAATAATCATTTGAGCTTTACATATCGAGTCATTTATCAAGTGAAAAAATCAAAGGTTATCTGGTTGCTGCTGCTCTAAGGTCAGGCTGTCCTGCCTCTGCCCTTCACTGTAAATGAAACACATCCAATGGGTTTTTGGAGAGTTGTGGACCCTTTTTATGCCACTCTTCCGCATTCACCTGCAAATTTCTGCATCAGCTGATTACAACTTCTGTTTTTTCATGATGAACTCTGAAATGCAATTAACTTGCATGCCAGTGGTACTGTACACATGCTTGTACATCTGCAGGTTTTCACCACGTGGATGGAGGTGAGTTTTAGTGTTTCAGGAGTATAAAGAACATGATTATGAGAGAAATCCTGGATCTCAGGATGGAAAATGAGCATCTCTCTCAGAGGTTCACACAGGCCACAAACCGGCTGTGGAGCCAGGGAGCTGACAGAGATGTTCAGACAAAATACACCACTCTGGAGAAGTTCAGGGAGCTGGCTGCAAAAAAACACAGCAGGGAAGTCAGACTTGAAGAGGTGGAGAAAAAGAAAAGTGGAAAAGCCAAGGAGATGAAAAAGAATGAAAAGGTTGAGGAAGTGGACATTGAAAAGGAAGAGGAGATGAAAAAGCTGGATACAAAAGAAAAAGAAGAAGTGAGACAGCGACAGCAAGGTGGAGGAAGCTGCTTGATGTTCATATCAGGTTGGACATCAGTAGCTCCCTTATCTTCCCCCCTTCACCTCTCCACCTCTCCATCCTCCACCATCTCCCTCACCCCCTCCTCTAAAGACATCTTACATTTTTTATAAGTAATGGCCAAATTAATAAAAGTTTCTGTAAGTAAGTCAATTGTGTACAGCAGCACACCATACATAAATTACCTGAGTGAAAATAACCATGAAATAACCAGAAACACTTTTGGATAGATTACAGGTGTTGAAGAATTTTTGTGAGCCAGGATCAGGTGTGAAGAAGTTTCGGAGACTGATGAAGACTTAACATAGTTTATTGAGCCCGGCCGAGGAGTCACAGTGCCAGCATACAACATATGAACAAGTCAAATCCCAACACCAGATCTGAAGGATAACATCTTTTGGTCCCTTTTTAAGTTTCTATCTTCCCCTAGAGCTTGTAGGTTTTCCTATTAGGTCATCTTTTGTTGGCCTTAACCTAAAACAACTAATTTATCTCATGTTTAGACTCCAGTGCTTCGGCATATTGGAATCTATCACTACCCATGAGTTGTACTCTAATCTGTGGAACCAGTGAGTTCTTGTAAACATTCTTGTAGGACTCAACCTTGTAAGATTCCCAGAGAACACTGATATCTGCTAGCCTGACACCTGAGCTACTGACTCAAACTAATCAGTCTGTTGTTGTCTCCCTGACAAGGACAAGTACATGTGAGAAATACCTAAAGCTAGAATGTCAGAAAACACTTATCAATCAATCACTTATCAATTAAGTCCCTTAAGAAATATTCTCAACAACAGGGTTAAGAAACTTACTGTATATACGTATCTTTCATATAAAGGAATTTCACATATCTGTACAACAGAATTTTGAATCTTAAATCTCAGTCATGTTCACGATGAACTTCAGTCGTTCTGCAAATTGGAAATTTGTATTCAATCCAAATTAATTTTATTCATTTAGTGCCAATTAGTAACAGAAGTAACCTCATTGAACTTTTCATATGGAGCAGATTTAGACAATACTGCAATTTAACCATCTGTGCATTATCATATAGGGCCACCTGTCTCTACCTGTTGTTTGACAATGGCCACAAGATGCCAGTGTCCACCAAGACATGACTTGAAGTGGATGTTGGGTTTATGAAATATTTATGATCAGTAGAAGTGGTCTTGGTTGCAGTTAGTGTTGCAGCAGAGTTGCTTAAACTGGCTGCATTATTGGAATGGGTGGCACAGATATTTGTTGCAGCGTGAGTATGTTGTGTGAGTAACAGTGAAACAAAGTGTCATACATATGCCAGACCAAACAGAAAATTACAAGAAATTAATTTACAATTATTACCAATGCCAATACTGCACAAATTAGCAGCCTGCAGAAGTTAAGATTGCATAGTGAGTGTATACAGTGAGTAGGAAACAACCTGCTAAACATCAACTTACAATATGCTTGTTAACACACACACAATCAACAGCTTAGTTTAGTGAAGTGAAACATTAATCCCTGGTCTCTCAGCAGAGAGTCCTTCAGGAGACATCATGGTCCCAGGTTACCAAATGCCGAATAGCAAAACTCCACTGTAATCAGCCTGGATTCACAATAGCAACCCACATAATGGTCACAAGAACACTGACAGCACAATGCAATACCAATAATGTGTGCATTTACTCCAAATTTGGTATCTTTTGGCAGAAATCTGGGTGTTTACACAACATACTAAAAATGATGGACAACAGAGTAGTGGATTATGCTGCAGAAATGGTCTGAGAATTTTCAATGGGCAATCTACTGTGACTAGCTAGAGCTGCAAGATTCACAAAATGTTGCCTTTTGATGGATCATTGCCTCAAACGCATCACTTTGTGCAAACTGTGCATTGGAAACATGTTGCAATGTCATGTGTGAATGCAACAGCAAAACCCTGCCTGAGGAATCTCACAGGGTTTACTCTATTAAATTAAATAAAACTGAGTCCCAGTTTCCTAAAGGACCCTGGAGGGTCTGGGACAACAACCATTTCCCATCAACAGTTTGCAACCTTTGAGTTAAAGTTGCATAATCACTTTTATTGCGTGTCCATGTGCCTCTTTTCATTCTCTGTGTTATCAAAGAATTATGGAAACTAAACATGCTTTATCACCAAGACCAGGTTTTATTGACCCATATGCAGTTTTCCATTTCAATAAACAGCGGTGACCAAACATTAACAGCTGTATATCGTAGTCCTCTCTTCCCTCTGCAGGTTTTGGTCCAAGGTCAAAGCAATAGAGAAGCTTTACTGAACGCATTATTAAGGTGAATATGTTTGCAAAACAAAGCAAGTGGGACCTTTGTTTATTAGTTTCCTTTATTTTCTTATGTACAAGAACGTATTTATTAAGTATTGGTCAATCATTATTTATGATGGTCACTGTTGCTATTCACACTGGTGCCTCACAGCAAGAGGGTCGTGGGTTCAAACCCCGGTTGCCCCGGTCTTTCTGTGTGGAGTTTGCATGTTCTCCCCGTGTCTGCGTGGGTTCTCTCCAGGTACGGACCTGTCCAGGGTGTTTTGCTCTCCTGGTCTACTCGGTCGACCTCCTCTGGTCGAAAGGGTGTCCGCCTTTCGACCAATGTCAGCTGGGATAGGCTCCAGCCCCCTGCGGCCCTGTACGCAGGATAAGCGGTTGACGATGGATGGATGGATGGACTGTTGCTATTCACTGACTATTGAGCACTTGAGGCTCATTTTAGCGCTGTATGTGGTATCAGCTGTCACAAACTAGCTCAAAGTGTGTGATAAAGATGGGAGACAAGCCAAATTAAAGAGCCATCTAATATCATAAATTCTCAAATACTGGCCTAGACTTTAATTTACCCAACTGCAGAGAGAACCAGACTTTTATCTGAAACAGGGTTATAGAAGTGACACACCTTTATTTGTACTGTAGCGTACCCTGTTATACTGTATATCTTACCATATTTAGTAGGAAGTCTCCCTGTTTTCTTATCTGATTTCTGAATTCATCCATGTGTACCTGATGTCTCATAAAGTCAGTATAATGTACTTTCCAGCTGTCATTGTCATTTCAAACTCAATTTATATTCTACTGTTTTCATTCTTTTATTATTTCCACTTGCTTCGCTTTGCCTGATGTCCTCCTAACAGAACACATGTCCTATTAGAAGTTCTGAATGCCATTCATGCTCTGGGGACCATTAATGTCTGAACCAAATTTTGTGGAAATCCAACTAATATTTGTTTAGATATCTCAGTTTTGAAGTGGTGGGCCGACCAACTTGACATTACTGTCCCTGGAGCCTGCCTTCTGTCAATTTCTCCCTTGACAACAGGAAAATGAAGCTTCCTTGTATTTCCTTTTAGTCGAGCCAGGGTGGGCGGAGGGAGGACAGGAGGAGAGCCAGACCAGGAACTCTCAGGAGGGTGGCCAGAGGGCAAGGCAAGGGAGCGACAGAGTTCAGGAGGTCGCACAAGCAGGCCAAGGGGACAAAACAGTCCGGGGGAACCACCCAACAGGCAGATCATGCCCAGGAAACAGGGCAGGTAAGGCGCTTGGCCTAACATGCAGGGCAAGGCAGAGGAGCAGAACAGTTCAGGAGGTCGTCCCGGAGGGCGTCCCAGGAGGCCGTGCAGACCAAAGGGATCACGGAGTTCAGGAGGTCGTCCCGGGAGATGACCCGACAGGCCGAGCAAATCAGGGGGTAAACACAGTTTAGGAGGTCGTCCCGGAGGACGACCCGACAGGCCGAGCAAATCAGGGGGAAAACACAGTTCAGGAGGCCGTCCCGGAGGTCGACCGAGTAGACCAGGAGAGCAAAACAGTTCAGGTGGGCGTCCCGTGGGACGACCCATGAGGCCGGGCAGAACCGGGGGGCCACAGAGTTCGGGAGGCCGCGCCGGAGGTCGACTCAACAGGCCGGGCAGAACAGGGGGGCCACAGAGTTCGGGAGGTTGGCAGGACGGCCAACAGTGAGGCAGCAAACCCACTGGGGGCCGAGCAGGAGGCCGACGGCAAGACCTCTTCGGAGGTCGGCACCCAAAGCTTGGGTGCTCTGGAGGCACAGCTGGGCTGAGGACCACCGGCGAGACAGCTGGGCTGAGGACCACCGGCGAGACAGCTGGGCTGAGGACCACCGGCGAGACAGCTGGGCTGAGGACCACCGGCGAGACAGCTGGGCTGAGGACCATGGACCGGACACGAGGAGCTGGAGTCGGCCTGACCACCGACTGGGTAGCAGGGCTGGGGACCATGGACTGGACAGCTGGGCTGGAAGCCATGTACCGGACACGAGGAGCGGGAGTCGGCTGGGCCACCAACAAAGCTGGTGTTGGTCGGACCACCGACGAGAGAACAGGAGTCGGCTGGGCCACCAACGGAGCTGGAGTTGGTGGGGCCACAGACGAGGGACCAGGAGTCGGCTGGACCACCGACGAGGGTACAGGAGACG
Source organism: Micropterus salmoides (assembly GCF_014851395.1). NCBI lineage: Eukaryota > Metazoa > Chordata > Actinopteri > Centrarchiformes > Centrarchidae > Micropterus > Micropterus salmoides. The sequence continues at coordinate 6,520 of NW_024043050.1, read as the reverse complement.
GCCGGGCCACCGGCGAAGCAGGTGCCGGCCGGACCACCGGCGGGGCTGAAGCCGGTCCGTCCGCCGACAGAACACGAGGAACAGGCTGGGCCACCAACGGAGCTGGTGTTGGTCGGACCACCGACGGGAGAACAGGAGTCGGCTGGGCCACCAACGGAGCTGGTGTTGGTCGGACCCGACAGGCCGAGCAAATCAGGGGGAAAACACAGTTCAGGAGGCCGTCCCGGAGGTCGACCGAGTAGACCAGGAGAGCAAAACAGTTCAGGTGGGCGTCCCGTGGGACGACCCATGAGGCCGGGCAGAACCGGGGGGCCACAGAGTTCGGGAGGCCGCGCCGGAGGTCGACTCAACAGGCCGGGCAGAACAGGGGGGCCACAGAGTTCGGGAGGTTGGCAGGACGGCCAACAGTGAGGCAGCAAACCCACTGGGGGCCGAGCAGGAGGCCGACGGCAAGACCTCTTCGGAGGTCGGCACCCAAAGCTTGGGTGCTCTGGAGGCACAGCTGGGCTGAGGACCACCGGCGAGACAGCTGGGCTGAGGACCACCGGCGAGACAGCTGGGCTGAGGACCATGGACCGGACACGAGGAGCTGGAGTCGGCCTGACCACCGACTGGGTAGCAGGGCTGGGGACCATGGACTGGACAGCTGGGCTGGAGGCCATGTACCGGACACGAGGAGCGGGAGTCGGCTGGGCCACCAACAAAGCTGGTGTTGGTCGGACCACCGATGAGAGAACAGGAGTCGGCTGGGCCACCAACGGAGCTGGAGTTGGTGGGGCCACAGACGAGGGACCAGGAGTCGGCTGGACCACCGACGAGGGTACAGGAGTCGGCCGGGCCACCGGCGAAGCAGGTGCCGGCCGGACCACCGGCGGGGCTGAAGCCGGTCCATCCGCCGACAGAACACGAGGAACAGGGGTCGGCCGGACCACCGGCGGGGCTGAAGCCGGTCCGTCCGCCGACAGAACACGAGGAACAGGCTGGGCCACCAACGGAGCTGGTGTTGGTCGGACCACCGACGGGAGAACAGGAGTCGGCTGGGCCACCAACGGAGCTGGTGTTGGTCGGACCACCGACGAGGGAAGAGGAGTCGGCTGGGCCACCGGCGAAGCAGGTGCCGGTCGGACCACCGACGGAGCATGAGGAACAGGAGTCGGCTGGGCCACCAACGAAGCTGGTGTTGGTCGGACCACCGACGAGGGAACAGGAGTCAGCTGGGCCACCGGCGAAGCAGGTGCCGGTCGGACCACCGACGGGGCACGGGGAGCGGGAACTGGTCTGGCCACCGACGGAGACCTTGGAACTGGTGTCAGTCGGACCTTCGATGAGGGACCAGTAACAGGTGTCGGCAGGACGACCGAGTGAGACCTGGGAGCAGGAGTAGGCCAGGGATCAGGCAGGCGGCTAGCAGCGCTAGCAGGCCGGGGATCAGGTAGGTGTGATGTGGAGCTAGCAGCGCCAGATAACAGGCAGGACAGGCGGAGGGCTAGCAGCACTAGCCGGGCAGGACAGAAGGATGCTTCCCAACCTGCAACTAGCTGGCCGAGAACAAGTCCTTTGAGGGCTAGCCGGCCGGGGAGATGACGGCCGGACGCTAGCTGGCAGCCTGTTAGCTTGCTCATGGCTAACAGGTAGAGGAACTGGTGTTGACCTTGCTTGGGAATCGGCTGAGGTGTGGAGGAAGTCCAACACCCACTTAGGAAAGGAGTTGGCCGCTCCTGGATTTGCAGCCAACTTTGTTCGGGTGAGGGACACGATAGCCTCCTTGTGGCTAACATGACTAGCCCATACCACATGTTCCTCAGCACCATAAGCTCCCGGCACAGATCAAGAAGTTCCTCGGACATGGTGTCCGCTGAGTCCCTTTGTGGTCCGGTCATTCTGTCACGATCGTGGTGTGGAGGCAGGTTGGAGAACCCAAACGCAGGACACAGAGCGGGGCAGGTATGGTACAACGAAGGGTTTTAATAAACAAAAAAAAGCGAGCACACTTACAGGTGAGTGGCTGAATAACTGAAATCCAAAATCCAAAAGTACCGAGAGACGAGACGAGACGAGACGAGACGAGACGAGACGAGACGAGACGAGACGAGACGAGACAAGCAAGGCTGGTTACAGGCAGAGAGTACACACACGACAGACTGGGGGGTAACATGAACAATGACCGGACAAGGACAAGACAGAAACACCAGGTATATATACACACAGGGACTAACGAGCAGGGCGGGAGCAACACAGGTGAAAGACATGAGACTAACGAGGCAGAGAGAGAGCAGAGGAAAACAGAGAGACTAGACATGACAAGCAGACTATATAACAGATACTGGACACTAGACAGGACAGAACCAAAACTCAACATACCAAGGCAGATACCAAACTCAAAAGTAAACACAAAGGATGGCCAACCGGCAGAGCGTGACAGAGGGAGGCTGCTCTACGCCTTCCATCTTGTGTGTGTCTCCTCTGGCCCCCTGGGGTTTTCTGGGGAAATCTCTGCCAGGTCACTGTCAATTAAGAGAGCATTTATGTTTAGTTTGTTAGTTAAGCTTGATTTTTTCAGGACATCTCATTGAGATCACAATCCTTTCTTCTAAGCAAGACCTGAGAAAAATTACATATACAGAAAACAATCGCACAAAACAATCATTATATACCCAGACACACTGCCTAACAATCACAAATATTAGATATATATTAATATTACAGTGGCAGATGAATGGGTGAAAAACTGCATTTATTGTACAGTACTGGTCATAATACACTGGCTCACATCTAACCAGATGTGAGACAGTATTTCTCAGCACTTAGTTCATATGACGTGTTTTTGCTTGAGTTCTTAAGCATTCACCTACATTAGCTGCAATGGCCAGTAGCACATTATTCTCATCTGCCAGCCACTTTCTCTTTTCATGTAAGCAGCTCAGTCTGTGATTCCACTAGGCCTACTGTACAATAGAAGCTTGTAGTTTTATACACAATACTATAAAACAGGCTACACGTGCTTGCAAATGTGTTGTGGAAGAAAGAAGCTGCTCTACACCTTTCCTGCTGTCCTCTGCCCCTCAGTGAAAAAAGTAATTGATTCCTCCTTTACAAACGAGCTTTTCAAGTCCATCAGGCTCTCAGGTCAGTATCAAAGTCAATCAGGCTCGTGTCAAAATGTAAAATGGAGTAAAAGCGGGTACCTTCTTCTTCTTTTCTTCTTCTTCTAATCCTTTGTATTTTTATTATTAGGCTGTTGGGATTCTGAGATCTTTATTATGAAGTACAATGAGCCATGTATAATTTGGTTTCAAAAGCCTTACTGGTTTAAAATGTATTCTTTACTGCGTGGCTTTCACACTGATTACCATCATCGGCTGGTTTGCACTGTATCCCGTGTATCCGTGTCCCGTCACTTAATGTTATAATAAAATGTCCAACTTAATATCTGGGTCACTTTATATCTAAAATACTGTTGTGAGCAATAAAAAAGCAGGCTCTGGAGAATTGATTTATAGCAGATTTATGCATAAAGCATTATCTTGCTATAAAAAAATGTCTTCATATTACATTTGCAATACCAGATATCTCCATTTTTTGTTGTTTTATTATTGTGCACTCCAGGGAATATCAGTCAAACTGTTGTTACAGACAAACAGTGTTTATCCCTTTTTGCAAATGACTCTTCATGTAGTACACATGCTTAACAACATAATCAACAATTATGGTAATTTGTTACTTTGTTTCTCGGCTCTACGATGGCAAAGTCGGCCTGTCAGTTGGTCCACCACTGAGGTCCAGACAGAATTATCTCAATAACTAGATGGATTGCCATAAAAATTCTATACAGACATTCATGTCCTTCAGGATGAATTGTAGTGACTTTGTTGATCCCTTAACTTTTTAAATAGCACCATCACCAACACGAGCATATGATAACCAGTACGACATGAAAACCAAATAATTGTTCATAAAACACAGGAATCTATTATACTTCATGTTTTTAATGAAAAAGATGAGCTCATCTCACATGCTGAAAAAACTTTCAATTTTAAAGTAAAGGCGCTAAATGAGATTTGAAGGAAGTTTGATACCCACCAGCTTTACAATTTCGTTTCATATTCATAGATTTTAAGGCCCACAGACACTTTTATAAATTAAAACCTCTAAGAAGGAAGGAGGTCATTTAAGAGACAGTTCTGTGATCACTGTATATTACTGTATTACAAATGTCTTATTTTAGCACTGTAGTTTGAAGGCCTGCCAGGTTTTGAAGTTGTGATCAAAGCCAGTGGATCCACCGAGGTGTTACCTTATATTTATGTCTTCACAGGTAGTTCCAATGTCAGTAAGCTGTATGTGCATAAATCTGGTGCTCTTGATTAATAAACCAGGAATAACAGACCGCTGTGAGACTGTGTGTTGCTTTTCACTGACTAATTAGCCTTGTGCTCTTATGAGAGTCCTGTGTGTTTATATAATAATAATAATCTATATTTGTAGATACAAAGTCCTTCACAGAAGGCAGCAAATGAAACACTAACAATAATAAAAGCAACAGGAAAAATATAAGGGTTCATCGAATACATTAAAGGAGGATTAAAGAATATTGATTGAACTCTGACTTCTGTACAGTCAACAGCCAGCAGCTGGTTGGCTTAGCTTAGCATAAATACTGGGAACAGGAGGAAACAGCTAGTCTGGCTCTGTCCAAAATAAATTTCTTGAGCCATGAAATAATGATGCATATACCCCCGTAAAACACTAAAGTGTTGCTTTTACATTTTGCTTTGTAGCTATATAACGCATAAATTCGTGAATTTTACTGGTCCTGGCAGGCAGATTTTGTTACTTTGGACAGAGCCAGTCTAACTGTTTCCCCCTTTTTCAGTCTTATGCTAAGCTAGCTAACCGGCTGCTGCTTGTAGCTTCATATGTAATGGATAGGCAAGAGAGTGAATCTTCCAATGAAACTCTTGACAAACTTGAAAGCAAATAAGCATATTTTGCCAAATGTCAAACTCTCTTGTTAAACTGAGCTAGAATAAAATGATGTAAAACTAATTCCACTAAAATAAAATAAGATGTAATGTATAAAAATGTTTGAAGACAGACTGATATATCACTGCTGTAATAAATATCCTCCTCAAACACTTCTTTTAGCTAAATGGCATTATACATTTGGCTTGAAACAAGGATTTAAAAATACATAAAGCAAAAATGTTTTCATGGAGATCTCTCTAGGATCACAAGGACTTGTCCATAATCTGTAGATTCAACATAGATTCTCATACATGCGTTCATGTTCAAATCATGAAAATTCACAAAAATGAAAATCTGCATCTACAAATGTCCACAGACAATTACTCTCCACTCATACACAGTCTGTCACAGTCAGGCATGCACTGTGTGTAAACAGCCTTGTGCATGTTGTTCAGCATAATACTGCTTTTTTTAATGCAGCATTGGCATCTCAATCTTATTGATGCCAATAATTACGATGAAAACAGTACAAGTGTGTTCTTATGTGATCAAAAACACATGTGCCAGATGACTGTGCATCTTTGTGGGAATTCCTCAGTCTCTGAGTTGCATCGTGATACAATCAAAAGCATTGAGTAACTCAGCAAGATACAGGGACGAACAAATCTGGAGTGTGGTCATTGTGGCTTGGCACATTGTATTTCAGGTCAGGGAGCAAAGAAATGTTCCTGAAAACCAAGAGCCACCCCCAAAGCCACTACACATGATTTCGATCAGAAGTCCGCAGGGAGAGGAGATAGTCAGTGGTGCCAGAGGAGGAGGAGGAGGAGGACAGAGATAGGAAGAGAGAGAGAGAGAGAGAGAGAGAGAGAGAGGACAGTCATGCAATTACTAGCAGACACCCACACACAATTTCTCACATGCACTGCATACACATCGGAGGACCTGCTGTGTAGCCAGTCTGTGTTTGAATCTGTTCGTGACGGGCTTGTAGTGCCAAGATGCCTTCCTGTGGCTGGATTTTGGCTCTGTCTCTGGCAGCACTAACAGTAAAATAAAAGTCCTCTTTATTGTTATTGACCTGTGTGTGTGTGTGTGTGTGTGTGTGTGTGTGAGAGAAAGTCAAGTCAAGTGAAGACTTTAATTGAGCTCCTGGTTTATCAATATTTCTATTTATTTATGATAGTGACAGAAGCTGTGAAGTGGTGTAAAATGTAAAAACAGCTCATATGTAACAGTTTAGTACATGTGATCAGTTTTATTGTATCACGCTGTATAAACACTCCCTGTCAATCTCACCTGTTGGCGTATGATCTGGGATTTCTTTGCATAAAATAGTATTAGGAGATGACAGCTCTGTCTTATTCTCTTCCCTTTTTTCCACATTTAAGACATCATCTCTAAACATGACGTGGACATGATTGAACTACACAATCTGATTGTTTACATTTCTCTTGGTGGACAAGTTGTGGTTAATGTAATTGATATCCTGTTGTTTTTTCTTTTTGTACAGCCGCCTTGTTTGCTCTCTGAGCTCGACAAGTGTCCTTTACTT
>NW_024043049.1:0-26427 GCF_014851395.1 Micropterus salmoides | reverse complement strand
TAAACTTGGAGGGCTGCAACCTATCATATTTGTTATAATTTATCGCGCCCAAAACCGCCTGGAGGATTTTTATCAGAGCTTCCTGAATTTTTATCTACTCTGGTTTTAAATTATGATAGACTGTTCTTTGTGGCGATTTTAATATTCATGTTGACCCCACCATATTTGCACTGACTTTTTAAATATGGCACTTCTTTTAACTTCAAACAACATTCAAAGGGCAAACCCATAACCGTGGTCATACACTGGACTTGGTTTTTACCCAGGGTTCAGCATTTCCTCTGTGGAATTAGGGACATGACCATATCTGACCACAGATGTATTGTTTTTAGCTGCGATTCGCCTGTTACTCATGCCGCCTCACCAAGCTCTGTGTGTTGTCGCATCTTTAATGAACAAAGTGTTTCAAAGTTTTGCGCATTCTTTCAGAGCCAAAGCCAACACCTGTCTGATTCCAACACCAACAATCTGGTCGATCACTAAATATTACTGCTCCTCTAAAGGTTAGGCCTACGTCTAAAGCTAGAAAGCAACCCTGGATAAATGACAGCATTCGCAGCCTCAAAAGGGAATGCAGGAAAGCAGAGCGCAGATGGAAAAAATCCAGTCTCCAAGTCCATTACCTCAGTCTGAAGGATTTATTAATTAACTACAATAACATGGTTAAGGATGCGAGAACACACTATTTTTCTGAACTCATTACTACACATAAACACAATCCCAGGTTTCTGTTTAAGAATGTGGATCAGCTGGTAAACCCAACCCCTCCTTGTGCCTCAGCTGGAAGTAATGATGACTGTGAATTGTTTTTATCTTATTTTACCAATAAGGTGGTCAATCAGAGCCTCTATTACCCCCGCCTCTTACTCAGAGGTTCCTCACCAGCAACAAGAGAGTTTTAACCAGTTTTATCCCATCGACTTGTCTGAGCTTTTAAAAACAGTATCACAAATGAGAGTGTCCTCCAGCCCACTTGATGTAATACCTACAAAGTATTTACTGAAAGTAATATTCTGTTGGGCCCCATTTGATCTCTGTTTTCAACAGCTCCCTATCTACTGGTTGTGTCCCTGATTATTTTAAAATGGCTTGTGTGAACCCACTTTTAAAGAAACCTGGTTTAGATCCCTCCCTCCCACAAAATTTTAGACCAATTTCAAAACTGCCTTTTATGCAAAGATTCTAGAAAGAATTGTGTCCAAACAGCTGCTCACTGTACTGGAAAATAACAATTATTTGAAAAGTTTCAGTCTGGTTTCAGGAAGTACCACAGCACTGAGACTGCCCTGCTTAAAGTCACCAATGACCTTTTAATGTCTGCTGATGAAGGTATGTGCTCAGTCCTGGTACTCCTGGACCTTAGCGCTGCTTTTGACACCATTGATCACAACATCATGTTAGACAGACTGAGGCACTGGGTGGGGATCTCTGGTACTGCCCTAGAATGGTTTTCATCCTACCTGTCAAATAAAGTTTTGCGTGTCTGTAAACAACTATGTCTCTTCGTTCTGTCCAGTTAAATATGGTGTGCCTCAGGGGTCGGTCTTAGGACCCATTTTGTTTTCCTGTATCTGCTTCCCCTTGGACATATTATCCATAAACATGGTATTTCTTTTCATATTTATGCTGATGACACACAAATATACTTGCCTGTCAGATCCACAGACCCTGGAATGCTGAGTTCACTTAACAACTGCCTTTGTGAAGTTAAAAAATGGATGTCAAATAATTTCCTCCAACTGAACTGACACAGAAATCCTGGTCATCGGGTCCCAGCAGATAGCAAAACAAATACTGCCATCTGCTGGTTCCCTAGTAAATCACATTAAGCCTGTGGCAAAGAACCTTGGTGTTTGGTTTGATAGTAATTTAAATTTCGAGCAGCACACCACAAAGCTTGTTCAATCATGTTTTTATCAACTTAGAAATATAGCAAAAATTTGATCTATGTTAACTTTTAAGGACTCCGAGACCATTTTACACGCCTTCATCTCATCACGCCTAGATTATTGCAACAGCCCTTTTCACTTGTTTAACCCAAAAATCTACTGATCGACTCCAGACTGTCCAGAACTCAGCTGCCAGGCTTTTAACCAGAACAAAGGAATATGACCACATTACTCCTATTTTAGCTTCATTACACTGGCTCCCAGTATGTTTTAGAATTGACTTTAAAATTCTATTGATCACTTTTAAAGCTCTTCATGGCCTCTCGCCTTGTTATATTTCTGACTTTTAGTCCCATACGCACCAGCACGTACCTTGAGATCCTCGGCAGAGGTCTGTTGTCTGTTCCAGAGTCTCGACTGAAAACTAAAGGGGACAGAGCGTTTGCTGTCAGGGCCCCGAGGCTCTGGAACAGCCTGCCCGAGGAAATCAGGTCGGCTGAGTCAGTGAACTCTTTTAAGTACCTTCTTAAAATACTTTTATAGGAGAGCCTTTCCCGATCTTATTTGACTTTATTTTATCCCTTTTATTGTATTTTACTAATTTTATATTTATCTTAAACGTGTATTTTAGTCTTTTCAATGTTTTCATGCTTTTATCTTGTATTGTGTTTGTATTATTGTCTCTTGGGTATTATTGTCTTTACACTTGTTAAAGCACTTTGTAACTTGTGTTACAACAAGTGCTCTACAAATAAAGAGTATTATTTATTATTATTATTATTATGATGTGGGAGAGGTAAAGAAAACACAAGAGGCTGCTATTTGTTATGAGTAAACAAAAACCTCATGAAACATAATCAGTCTGGATTTTTGTATTCATAAACATGCAGTGGAAATGTAATCAGGCTTATTAGTACTTTTTAAAGCTGCTACTGAAGTTCTTTTGGGGTGAAATTAGTAGAAAGACTGCAAACAGTTCATTTTCTGTTATTGTCATCCTGTACAGTTGATAAACTCAACACTTGCGTCTCGCTCACTCACTGCGTTATTTGTCAAACCTTCAGACCACAACCACCCTACCAGTCCACTGCTGGCTAAACCTCCCGAACTGTCCGAAGAAGCCAATTTATCTGCCTCCCTGAAGTTTGTAGCCGCCAATACTGTGGGTGAGTAAAGGATGGGCTGCTGAGTCCATGCTTAAAAGAGTACTCCACTGATTTTAGATTGCACTACTGAAACATTGTCAGACTCATGATGGACAGGTTAAAAACAATATCAAAACAGATGAGAAGAATCAAGAGATATCGTCTTTTTTTGGACCGTGATTTCTTCTTCCTTATTGAAACCCGATTCTGGTGAGTTATGCTAGTTGCTCGAGCCACTGGCCTGAGGCAGATATGAGGAACTACAGAGGTCTGATAAGTGCACTTCTAACTCCACACCCCCCTGTTTGTTTTTGTTTTGTTTCAAACTTATATACTTCAGACCTTAACTGATGCTGACTCGTGACCTCACTTCAGGCAACATATGAGATTTTGCGCAGCTCCCTCTGGAGCGCCAAAAGGCGTTATACAACTTGTGTTTCACACATTCAGTAGTACTCCTCAAGACCTGTAAACAGACTGTGTAAATCAGTGAAGTTTACCTTTTAATTGAGGCTATAATAATAAATAATCTCCAAGAAAATGTTGAAATTTTACAACAAATTTCAAAATTTTTCTTGTATAATTTCTGTTTCTATGCTTTGTGTTGTGAACTGCACATTTTTAGATTGTAGGTTGATCAAGTGTTTATGAGCTGCGTTTTTTTTATTTTTATTTCCGGCATGAAGGTGACGGTTACAGCAGTTCAGACTCTTTCACCTCAGACCAGGAGCCAATCACAAGACAAAGGTCGGTAGCTATCATGTGATTTAGTTTTGTTTATGTTCTTTATTGTTTATGTTTTTTTCTTACACTTTCTCACTGTAATTTACAGCTCATACACCGTTATCACTAGTATCAGTGTTTTTTATCTTTGACCATATTTCCACTTTTATTAACATCTGCTCAGATAATTGTAATTTTAAATAGATTCAGTAAACATTTTTCATCCTATCCTAACTCCAGAAACATAACGTTTGTGTTCAGGTCGCAGTCGGGTACGTCTCCAGAGGCTCTGAAGGTGGTAGCCCCGCCTCCCCCTCCACCCCCCCCCCCCCCTCTCACTCTCGCTCCTCGTCTCTCGACATGAACCGCACCTTCGCTGCCACATCTGCACCCGGACAACCACAACCGTCTACGATAGCTTACCCGCCTGCTGTGCCACCTCGACCGCTGCCCACACAGGTAAGAAACACTGTTTTACTTTACAGCAGCAGCAATGCGTTCAGGTACTACAGTGCAACGCATCACAGGGTCACAAGGTCTAACTGCATCACGTAATCACATATCCTGCATCAGGTGTGATTCGACTATAAGAATGACCTTCACCTCGCTCTTCCCTCTCTCTAGACATCAGTACCACATACCGGCCATCGCATAGAGGCAGAGGGTGCGCCTGGAGGCGGGGTGGTGCTCACCAGCACCTCCCCCCAACAGATTCCCCAGCAGCCCAATTTTGCAGACTTCAGTCAGTTTCAGGCCTTCGCTGCGTCTGAACAGCCTTCCAGCCTCCCGGAGGTCGATATGCACAGTGAGCCTGGACAGGTAGGTTGTTACCTGGAGTGTGTTTATCTCTACGTCTAAGTAGTATCTGTCTACCATTTCGTTGATAATGTGATTTAGGGTTGCACGATATGATAAAACAAATCATATTGCGATTATTTTGAAAGATTAAGATTTACGATATGATTCTCGATTAGTGGGAATGATCATTTTTGCATCACAATATTTTTTTCACAAAAACAATTCATATCAAATCATAATGGTATGACATTTGTTGGGCACTGTACCAAAGAAACATGTTTTCTTACATCTGGAACAAGATTTGTAGGCCGGGACATCTCAGCAGCTCTACAGTACTGTTTTGCCACACATTTTACCTTCATTAAAAAATTGCAGCTTCTGCGATTGGATATTGCAGTTGGTCATATTTCGATTAATTGCGCAGCCCTAATGTCTTTCTGTGTCCACAGGCGGAGAAGTCATCTGAGGGAGCCGGCCCTTTAAGAACAGTGAAGAGTGAAGGCCAGGCAGATGAGAGAGTCTCAGCTACTGTCAACTCTGTAAGTCAACATCTGGTGGTGTCATCTGAAGGTGTCACATCTTTGGTAATTACTGCGAATACATGAGAGAATATTAAACTATTTCTTAATGTGACACAGCTCAGGATAGATCAGAATCAGGAAGATCAGGGTTGCAGCATTTAAGCTGCTGATTATTTACTTGATTCAGTGATTGATTATTTTGTCGAGAAATAAGAGGCAAATGAAAAATGCTGATCAGTTTCCCAGTCTTCAAACTGCTTGTTTTGTCCAACTTATTGTCCAAAACCCAACTATATATATCAGCACTATCATATAAGATGCCGGAACCAGCACTTTTATTTAGTACGTATTGCTCAAAATGATTACCAAATTGATTGATTATCAAAAAAGTCAATATAATCGACTTATAGTTTCAGCTCTAAGTACATTTCATAAGATAACTTTTGACCTGTCAAACGTCATGAATACAGGTGAAAGCTTCGTTGCAAACAGTGAAAGGAAGCGGTGTTGTTATTGTCTTGGTTTTGTTTTCCCATCAGGTCAAGGGTTCGTCTGGTCCTCTAGCCCCTCCCCCAAAACCTGTGCGCCGAAGGTTGAAGTCGGAAGACGAGCTTCGACCGGAGGACGAACAACACGGTCCGCAGAAATCAAACGTCATAGCCGCCGTCCTGGCCACTCAGCCCTCCATCCCCAGGTAGAAAACATGGTCGGCTGGTTAACAAGACTGCAGAAGGTCTTGCTTAGCATAAGGGTTTTATTTTGTACATATTGCCTTTTAGTACGTAAGTGTGTATATTTGTGTGTTTTCAGGTCAGTGGGAAAGGACAAAAAGGCGATTCAAGCTTCAATCAGAAGAAACAAGGAGACGAACACAGTGTTGGCACGACTTAACAGTGAATTACAGCAGCAGCTGAAGGTATGTAGGATGTGCACTTTTGTTTTCTTTCTGAGTCTTTCCTCTCTGGCAAAAACGCTCTCATAACTTGTCATTTTCCAGGACCTGCTTGAAGAGAGGATATCCTTGGAAGTCCAGCTGGAGCAGCTCAGGCCTTTCTCTCATCTTTAACCAACGTGAAGAGGGAAACTCTGCTGTAGTTCATCCGAAGCAAGGCTCCCTCCCTCTCTTCCTTCCACCATCTCAGCTTTCCCTGGAAGCTCCGACGTGCTCCAGGGTGCTCCGTTAAAACTCTTACGCTCAATCAATCACACACTTATTAATCATAAACCGGAAGGACCTGAGGGCGCGGTCTTACCAAGAGGAGGAGTTGAAAGGAGCGTTGGGGGGGGGGGGATTTACAAACTGGCACTTTTTAATTTTCTCTAGGGAGATGAACATGAGGGCGACAGTGGACTGAGAAACAGTTAGGCGTGGTGGACAAGACGCTCCAACTGTCAGAGTGGTCTGAAGACAAAGTGCTGATGTCTTTACTCTCTGACTGAAGAAGAAAGGTGGAGTGTGTTTGTCATGTGCGTGTGACTCTTCGTGTAATTGTGTCCCTGTTTAGTGACTTACTTGAGGCTACCACCAGTATGTTCATTCTCTCTTAGGGCACAGACTGCCACACCAAACTTCTATTAAAAAGTAGGCAAATTTAAAGAAGCAGTTCAGTTAAGTGTGTTAGGAAATACAATTCTTCACTTTGTTTCTTAGAGTTAGATGAGAATATATCAAATCAATCTCATGTGGGTTCAGTACAGAGATGGAGTTTGCGAGTAGCTTAGCATAAAGACTAGAAGCAGGGGGAAACTCTCTGTCCAATGTCCAGAAATTGCAACTACCAGTGCCTCTAAAATTAACCAATTGACATGTGTTGATATATCTCATTACTACAAAAACAGAAAGGTAAAAACAACACTAAGGGGAGTTATATGCTGAAACAACTTAGTCTAACTCTCTGAAAGAAAGCGCTTAAATGTATTTCCCAAAATGTCAGAGTATTCCTTAAATTGTCTTCTCACTTGTTGGTGTTCCTACTTTTCTACTACCGTGAATACCTGTTCAAAACTAGATAACAATTATGAAAATGTCTGTTTTAAATATCAAAGAGAGTCTGTCTACTGAACATTTGCCTCCCAAATGTCAGCATTTAACAACAGTCTGTCACAGAGCGATGCCATAGCACACATTAGAGGCTTTGAAAACATGAAAAGGTCTACAGGAATCTACATATGCTAGTAAGAAAGTAACTGGAGTTTGGTGTGGTGGTCACTCTTCTGAAAAAGATATTGTGTGTATGTTTTGTGTGAGGCCTTTAATGGCTAAATTACCATGGTGAAGGCTTTTTTGACTCATCCTGTGACATGAATTCAGCGCACCTCCCTCTTCTCACTGCCCCTTGAAGAGTGTGTGTGTGTGTGTGTGTGGTTGAATGCACGATGCAGTGAACGAATAACTGCTCTGTCATCTTTTTTTTTTCTTTCTTAGTTACAAAGTGTTTGGGGTTTGATGTGACTGAATGGTTCAACCTTATGCCAAATGATTGAACAATCACTCTCTGCTCTCTCACCTCTACTTGGGCTGTGTTTTATAAACAAAAACAAAATGCGAGCTCTTTTCCCTTCTCTCGGCTAGCAGTGCTTCAACATTTCAACCTTTCCTTTAAACCTTCTTGGTTGCTGTGTTTATTTCCAGACTTTAACTTCACCTGGATGAGAAAGCATTATTCAAAACGGACATTTCACTTGAAGGGGTTGAAGATATTCCAGCTGCTTGACTGCTGGAGGCAGCAGCGTTCATGAAGAAATGTGTTGCTGACCAGGAGAGAAGGTTTCCTGTGATTTTCCCGGTCTGCAAACGCGTGCACAGATCCAAACTGATGGTGCAGAGAGTTGATATTGACTTTAAAAAAAAAAATTCAGCTGTTTTCCAATCGGGCAGTCGGCACTATGCAAGTATGGGCGATACATCTTCACAGACCAACTATACTTAGCTGTTTGTACTATGATAGTAGCAACTGTGTGAACAGTGTACTCTGGTTTTTGTATCTTAGATCTTCCAAAACACCATCTACTGTATGTTTCTGATTCATTTAGCCTTTTTTTTTTTTTTTTTGATCTTGGTACTGACGAGCAGTCCGCTTCCTCCGCTCTCCCGCTCCAGAGGGAAGTAAACTCCAGATCAGCGTTTTATCAGGGCACTGTCACTCTAATTTGCAAGATACGACCCTTTGCTGGTTGTAGATGAAGCTTAACAGGATTACAGACAGAGAGCAGTCAACAAAATGGGAGACCTGAATGACCCAACTGCACTTTGAACATAACCTCCTCCTCACCACCAATTTCCTTTGTGTTTTTTATTACGCCCCTCTTTGCTTTCTTTTAACCTGCATGTTGTTCTTCTCTTTCATATGTATTTAAAAAAAAAAAAAACGATTTATGAAGAAAGAAAAATGAACCACTTGAGTTTTATTTCTTCAGCACAACCTGGAAACTGTAAGGTTTTTGTGCCAGTACCCTAAAGTACTCTGTCTTGTTTGGTTAATTCTTATGTGTTTTATCCCTGGAGCTTCCTGTGTGTTCGAGAAGAATCTCATCGTCTTCTATAGCCTTACTCCCCGACTGGCGTTCAGGTTTCCGTTGTGGCTGACTGACCTCTCTTCCTTGTTGTATCAAGGCTCGCCTTCTTTGTTCTGCTGTTGAGGACTATGATGTACTTGGTCTGTGTGTGTGTGAGTGTGTTGTATTGTTTCCAGACCTGGAACTAATACCATTTAAAACCCTATTAAAAACCTTCATGTGGGATTGATTTGTTTGTTAGCACAACAGCTCCCCTCCATCCCTAAACCTAAAAAGGCAATCCAGGCAGGCGAAGCAATCTGTTGTTAACAAAGTCGTTGATGGGATTTTTAATGCTATTTGCTCCCAGATCTGTGTTGTATATTGTATATGATACACTCTTTTGGACTCATATGTAAATTTGCATTAATTGCTGACTAACAGCGAAAGAATATTCTATTTAATTCCTTCTCTCTTGGCTGTGGGATCTTAGATGTTTAACTGCATGGATGTACTGTATCTCTGCAGAGTCAACTAGCAGCTGTGTGATTTTTACACAAAAATAAAAACGGCACAATATTTTAAACGCTGCTCTCTTTATTGACTTATGTTTTGGGCCGTATTTATCATGTTAAAGAATACTTTTTAAGGAACATTATTGGGGGTAAAAGGATTTCGTAAACAGTAAAGGATAATAAATTTATTAAAGCATTCATTTTCTAGTGTAGGAGGAATTTTTAAAGGTAGTGAAAACACTTTTTCCTCACTCACTCTTCTTTTTATAAGCAATACGTAGGACATGACCTTCTGACTTCTGAAGTTAGAACAGTTTGGGATATTTTACTCAAATGTGTTTCTGTGCTGTGATGATGCAATTCAGCTGTTTTTGTTTTTATTTGCTTTTGTTGTTGGATGTTTTATTTACTAACTTAAACTGTTGCTTTTTTAGTCATGATATATAATGTTATGGATGTTCTATATTATACAGACTTGAAAAGACCTGAAGAAACCAAGAGGCTTTAAGATCAGCTCTCAAGTGATCACATGGTTAATCACATGTTTAAGAGAGGAATAGCAAGAAGCAATTATTTGTTCTTCAGAAAAACACAGCAAATCCTTACATACTTCTCAGTGATATGTTATATTGCAAAAGTCGACTATTTTATTTTTCACAAGTCAAATTTGTTTGTGTGAAATATTTTAATATCTCCAGTAGCACTTAGTGGTAAAAATAATAATTTAATATATCTATAATATAAAAATATCTAATTGCAGATTAAATCTAGCTGAAATTGATCAAAATCAAAACCAGAGCAGGGGAGAAGTTTGCACCACGAGCAGATGACGATGCAAGGAGAGTTATGGGAAAGCAGCAGCATGAAACTATTGTATTTATTGTTAAAGTCCAATCAAGGTCTGGAGATAACTCAAGAAAAATCAAAGCAAACAGGACACACAGGGTCTGAATAGTTCAGTGAGAGTATTTCAGTTCTTGATTTAAAAGCACTTTGTCATAATGTTGGTTAGACTCGGGGCCTAAAAAGTAAATAAATCCATTTTAAATCAAATCTGACATACAACATGCAATGGAGTGTGCAAAAAGTTTGGGATTTGAATCCAAAACTGTCCTACATGTGTGTTTGCCTGTTACTGAACTGAAGCCATCTAAAACACACCTCTCGAGCTCTCTGAAGCTTAAAAAATACTTTGACGTTTTATTCTTGAGATTGAAATGGAATGAATGTAAGTTAAATGGAGAACTTCATCTTCCACCATTTTTATCGTAGCAGTTTTCAGTAGTGGTCTCCTGCTATCATTTGCAGCACAGACATGGTATGTTAAATCCATACATGAGAACTTAATTTGACAAGAGTGTTATTGACTTAAATGGCAAAGTCAACTTACAAAAGAAGCCTTAATTCAGAGGAACATCTCAATAGGAATGACAGACACTGAATGGGTTTGAGCAGGTTTTTATTAGATCTATTAGAAGTATTGCTTGATTGCTAGGCTATTGTACAGAGGGGCTCAAAGAAATCCTGAACGTAATCAATGTATTTTCAAAAGTTCAGTCCCTTTGATCAGTGATTTTAATTTCAGCAAGTCAAACACCTCAACCAACTCTGATAAAAGCTACCAGAGGGCAGAGCAGGTCATTAAAGCCACTGAAACAGCCTGAATAAACTTGCTCTAAACTTTAGTTTTCTACAAATCAAATCTTTGTTTCATAGAACCTTTGTGTAAGGAAATATCAGTTCAATCTGCGTTTGTTAGAAAGCCTGAATGCAGACAATAAACAGTTTCAGAGTGAATCATGTTTATTAACGGAAACTCAAGCATGAATCGTTAAATGTAATGGCACCTTTTTGCAAAGCCCAGCTCACGATACAAGGCCTTACTATAGACATGACAAGGCCTGTTATCTATATCTACTGAATAACTTTTCTTACAGCAGGACAAAGAGCTCTAATGTAACAATATAAATATCTGAGGTTAAACTGTGTTGTTTGTGATAGCATGACTTAAATATTGTTTCCATCAGAATCAGTGGATTGGCTCCAGGGTTTTTTCCCCAGGTGTGTTTATCGTCGGGGTTTCAGCTGTGTTTTGATGAATCCAGAACATTCTCATGTCAGCAGACAGTTCAGGTCAGGGCGCAAATGCAGCTGGGACTTTATTTGACCACACTGGAAATACAAAGAGAAGGAGATCAGAGATTGTCAGTGATTGTTTTATATCCTATATTAGGCCACAGAGCCCTAAATAGACAAGACTGAATATATCTATACATCAGCGTGAAAGTTCTTTCTTGACATTGAGTTACATTTTGTCAAAATGTAACAAAGTCCAGTTACTAGCTTTTCCCCATAGTAACCCACATTGTGAGGTTATAATCGCTCCTTGTGGAAGACCAGAAGATGAGGAAAAAGCTCTTTCAAAAAATCTATTATTTAGGCTTTGAATTAACATTTCAGTTTTTTTGTTTTAGTTCAAATCACACAAAGTCAAGCAGCTGGAATATCTTCAACCTCTTCAAGTGAAATGTCTGTTTTGAATAATGCTTTCTCATCCAGGTGAAGTTAAAGTCTGGAAATAAACACAGCAACCAAGAAGGTTTAAAGGAAAGGTTGAAATGTTGAAGCACTGCTAGCCGAGAGAAGGGAAAAGAGCTCGCATTTTGTTTTTGTTTATAAAACACAGCCCAAGTAGAGGTGAGAGAGCAGAGAGTTAAACATAACACAGGGAAGAACTACACATTTTGTGTAAAAATCCTACATTGATCATTTCTAAAATGTATAAATGCATAGTCATTAGTAGCTACATGGATCTTGTACATGTAATAGTAATTGTACAGTATTTCCCTCCGAAATGTCTGAAAAGCAGAAAGTCCCTCAAATTGGAAATACTCATGTAAAGAACCAGGACCTCATATTTGTACTACAAAACAAAGGACAGTGTAGTAAATCTGCCCAGTTATCTAGAAAATAGTAAATTCCAGAAATACTGAAACTGAATTCAAGCTTTACAAATGCTTAAAGCAATGGTTAGATATTTGGAAAATACACTTATTTGCTTTCTTATCTTATGACATGTGTGCATGGTAAATATGAAAGTACAGCTAACTTAGCTTTGCACAGAGACTGAAAATGGGTAGAAAGCTAGCCTGCATCTGACAACAGTTGCTGGGAGCAGTGGAGAGGAAGGTTACTGGTTCCGGACAGTAAATGCCAGGCTATCTCCCCCCACTGTTCTCTATGCTAGGCTGTAGCTGTATGCTGTAGCTCAGTCTTCTCATCTAACTCTAAGCAAGAAAGCAAATAAAACTGTCCACAAAATTATCATTTTAAATTTGGTTATTTCTCCTGCTGGTGGTAGCCCTGCTCGACACTCACATGGTGGTTTCCTTGTAGCGGTCCAGAGCCTCCTGGGCCACCACCTCAGAGAACTTGGGGTCGGTCCAGGGGATGTCACCTGGCACACTGATGTTCATAGGTGGAGAGTCGAAGAGCTGCACAGACACGCTTGTTTCTTCAGGCTCCTTCTTCTCCTCGTCTGGCTTCCCCTCCATGTCCTTGCAGATCACCTGCAGCACAGCGGGGGGGGGGGGGGGGCGTTCATCTTAAGCAAAACTCTTGAAATAACCACACCATTCACAAAAAGCATGCAAACTGTTAAAAAATAGTAAGACAGTTTGTTTTAAAATTCATTTAAAGTTCATCCTGAAAGTAGGCTTTTTTGGAGATACACAGATTTCAGATTTTTGATGTTCATATTTGTCACATTTCTCACTATGCAGATCCCTCAGTAATTAAGGACATTTCTTTATCCATTGTTTGTTAATTTAGGAAAACTCCATCACTGACTACACAGCTAACATCCAATAAAAGCAGGTCACAAGTAAAAAAGATGTGAGTAATTAGTTATTTTTGGCAGTACATTTTATTATTTTATTTGCATTATTCCTACATGTACTGTATGTTTCCAGCTTCCCCAAAGAGAAAGACACAGCGCTGCAGTGAATGAGCTTAACAGATTATTTCAGCACAGCAGGACAACGGGCAGTTCCACATACCGTTTGAATCCGGAAGATGTCGTCCTTGGTGTTGGTGTCGTTTGCCAGAGACGACACCCAGCCGAACTGCCTGTTGAGCAGGTCCAGGATGGAGGAGGTGTTGAACATCTTCTCCTCGAACCTCTTCAGGAGGCTGTTGTACTGCTGAGTGAAACGCTCGGCCATGGCCAACGCTTCCTCCAGCTCCTCCTTCAGCGGGCCCTCCAGAGGTTTCTTCCCGGAGCAGTCTGTGAAGGAAACAGGTTGAATAACATCATCATGGAGTCACATTAGAAAAATCCCTTAACTGACTACACTGGGCTTGTACCAATTAAAAGGACATTAACATTTGTTTTATTGTATGATTCTTTATATAGTTTGGCATTTTGATCACGTCTGACCAAAGACTTTTTTCTGTGGTGTATTTAAACCATGAGCTGCAGCGTCTATAGTTCATGTCTGGTTGTTTTTGCATGTTGTGTTGCTCTGATAAAAACATCCCCAGATCATCACTCAGATCTCCATATCTGGGTTCCTGCTGGAAGAGGCTGCATGAAAGAACACACAGGACCTCACTGCACTGGACCTCACAGGTCTCACTGGTTTTAGGATGTATTTAATTTGTTACGGCTGTATGTGTTTCCCTGCGCTGTGTCCATGTTCCTTTTTTTCCTCTAGTTCTGCCCCAGGAGTGCTCCAGCTAATTACTGAATGAGGTCCACCTGGCCCTGGAAGGCGGTCTTTAAAAGCTCCTGTACCAGCATCTGAAGGAGGCTTTTTGATTTGGGACTGCTGCTTGCTGCCTCTCAGCTGGAGCATTTTGTGTTATGTTCTTGTGTGTTTTTGCTGTTCTTGATTTATTGTGTTATATTAATAAATCCTACTGATTTGGTTGTTTTAAAGGTGTTTAAACCTGTGTTTAGTTCAGTTTAGTTTGCCTCATGTAGCCACCAAAGGGTGGGGCGTAACAAATTATAAAGGATATTATTCATATTTTATTTTTATTTAATGTATTTTTCCCTCAGTATTGCTTGTTAGTTATTTCTTTTTGCTGCCTATATATATGTTACACATTTTCAAATGTATATACTCATTAATCTTGTCTCCATATTTTGGATTAATACTATTGGTTACAACATCAAATTTAAAATAAAACAATAACCCAGAGTTATCTCACCAATATGCTGGATGTCTCTGCATTTCTGACACTCGTCACGGAACTTGATGCAGCCGGCTGAGTTACGGCGAATCTCTCTGCAGGTCATCCTGCCGTTGCCGAAAGGTTTGGTGATGACAACATCCTCATTCATGCTGCCGTCTGCGACAATACACAAAAATACAGTTTGGAAGTTTGTTTTTAATTTGTCAATTCCCAACCTAGTGTCTCCCAAGTTAACATGTATGGTTTGAAACTATCGGAAAAACTCTGCAGGTTATCGCTCACAAATCCACTTTCTTACACCCCTTAAAAAAAATCTCTGTGAAGCTTCGGTGATCCCTAGTAGGGGTCGGGACTCCTAGGTTGGCAACCAGTCTAAAAGATCTGCAGGTCAGTATTCTGGTAATGAGGTTTCAAAACAACAAATTAATATTTGCATTTCTTTAAAAAGGCCTTTGAAGAAATTAAATACCCAATCACCACTTTAATTTGCTGTACAGTGTGTATTTGTCCATCATATCTTGTGACTTTTAACTTGTTAGTTTGTACTTTAATGGGAAAGATCTTCCAGACAGTTCAAGGTAATGCGGCAGATTTTTTACCGATGCATCTACAGTTTGGATGCAGGTGGTTCTGGCTTCTTTTAAGCTCTTTTTGTTCTTTCACATTACTTTGAAAACCTCGCACAGTATAGTACTAAATGTTAGATGTCTTTTATAGCCAATGCCCTTAACAGAAATTTTATAATATAACTAACTTTAAAGTAACTAAATCACCAGTGCAAACAGCTTCAAAGTTCAGTTATTTTGTTATTATATCCTGCATAAGACATAATTTAAATGTTTAAAAATGATTTTTGGACCTTAAAGTGCAGTAATATCACGATAAACAGTCAAAAGATAACTAAAATAGACTGAGTTTAAGACTCCCACTTATGGATCACTGGTGTGCACTTGGAAAAAGTCACAGCATACTACAGTAGATTGATGTTTTCCCCACGTTTGTGTGAATCCAGCTACAGTTTCTATCAGCCAAACATCCTGCAAACCCAACACAAGCTTTCTGAATATTAAGTCAACAGGGCATCTATAGTGATTTAAGTACAACATGTCAGAAAACTTGCCCTCATTAGGAGGTGTGTCTGAGTTGATGTCCATCATGGAGCCCATAGAACTGAAGAAGTTCCTGCCCATGCCCATCATAGGGGAGAACAAACTCTGGAAGTTGTGTAAAGGATTGTGGAATACAGAGCGAATGCTCCTGGCCCGGCGAGTGTACTGTCCCAGGAAATTGGGAAGAAAGAACACTGGAGGGTTGTAATGCACATGATCAGCCACCTGAGAAACAGCAATGACACACAGAGACACAGCTGATGATGTTGTAGTTGTGAACCTCTTTGTTCTGTGAGTGTACTGTTTGAATATCCATAATAAGGATTTACCCTAGTTTTGTTCTGAGATTCATCTTTAAAGCTCTACTAAGCTTCCAAATCTTGCAATTATGGCACATAATTCAATTAATTAATTGATTCTTTTGACTACTTTGAGGGCGGCAGAACAAGCTGTAAATACTACGTCTGAGATACTTGTACTTTACTTAAGTTTTTATTTTGACAGACAGAGTCCGACTATTATATAAAACAAAACAAAACATAATACAAAACTTATAGATTGTGATGTATTATTATAGATTAAGCTACACAGCAGTACATAAAGTAGTTCGAAAATACCTATTTTACCTGCTGCAACATTAGAGATGCTAACACTAATTGAATCGCTGATTAAAATGCAATACAATAAAATATACATTATTCTGAAATTGGCCATTTTGCATAATGAGTACTTTTTAGTACGTGTTATTGCTTAAACAGTTTTATGGCTTTTATGCTCCTTACCTAATTCTCACTTGATTTATTACCTAAACACTTTCCTAATCAGTATATTGTCTCAATCGCTAGTTTCAAGTCTTCTTAAATACAACATGATATTCATTTTTGGTCCCATTTACCGTAAAATACATAATAAAGCAGGGCATGCTTTAGGGCGGGGCTACCTTGACGTGTTTTCAGTTCACGGAAGTTAATTGTTACATTGTCGTCGCCTAAAAATGTCTTGTTCAGCAGCCGGTTGTACTAAAAGACACTCTAAGGAGTTCGCTGTTAACTTTTATTGTTTTGCCAAAAGTAGCATCCCAATTAATATCACCTGAATTACAGACGCACCTTACTAACAAAGCTAATCTAGTACATTTAAAAAGTACCTTCATGCTGTCTGTGAATATGCTGTCCACACCGTCAGCCATCACTGTGTATTTTTCCTCCAGGTTCTTGAATTCTTTGCTCTGCCGCTGTCCCTCCCGCTCCAGGACGTCTATCTTCTCCCCGTTGATCCAGATGGAGAAGGGTGATGTTCTGTTTAGAACGTCCTCCAGCTGCAGATACAAGGAGTGAAGAAGGCGGAGACAGGGAGGAAACGGTGTTGTAGTAGGAGTGATTGTGTTTCATGTTATGTGTTTCTGGTAGGATTTTGAGGGCTGATGTATTTGTGTATTTACAGTATCATTAAATATGACACTTTACATATCAATGATATGCTTGTTTCTTTGTCATTTTTCAAATTATTTTATACTTGTCAGGAGAAGACACCGAATCCAAAGTTACTACTTATCATCAGTGGTGGGGGGAGGAGGGGGTAGTACTCAGTATGGCACTTGGGGGATGTTTGTGTTGGCAAAGCAGTTGTCAAGTTGTTAGTCTGTTGATGTTGTTGGTCTGACATTTGCTATATGACACAAAATTAAAAAATTTTGCATGAAAAATAAGAAACGATTATCAAAATAGTTGGCAGTTAATTTTCTGTCAATCAATAAATTGACTAATTGTTTCAGCTCTACTTTTGTTTTGTGTGTGAAAATATTAATTTGTAACTAACTAAAGCTGTAAAATAATTGTAGTTGAGTAAAAAGTACAGAATTTCCCTCTGAATTGTAGTAGAATTGAGTAGAATCAGAAAGTGGCACGAGAAGAAATCTGAGTACCTCAAAGTACTGTATTTGAGTATAAATATACTTAGTTACATTACACCACTGATCATCATTAACATATTTGTGCATACTTGAGTTAAAAGGAAAGTTGCATGACTGTCACTGTCACACTTAAGGGATTTCTATAAAGAACCAGCAATACTGATTAATTCTCAAAGCAATAAGTAATCAATGAAACTGCATTATATCCTTTATTTTAAATATATTACATTATATCCTTTATAGACAATA
This sequence comes from Micropterus salmoides, assembly GCF_014851395.1. Lineage (NCBI taxonomy): Eukaryota > Metazoa > Chordata > Actinopteri > Centrarchiformes > Centrarchidae > Micropterus > Micropterus salmoides. The sequence goes on along the minus strand of NW_024043049.1, from coordinate 8,872 downwards.
CCATTGTATGGATCATAATCAAACGCTGATATAAATAATCTATTATGAGTATATGTGTGTGTACATGTGATGGTCTGACCTGGCGTCCCACCAGTCCAGATCCGCTGCTGCATGTCCGGGAGTAGTATTTAACGCAGGTGTTCTTCAGACAAGGCTTACATTCCTCCCACAGAGACTTCATGGTCTCATTGCAGACCTCTTCCTCCTGCTCCAGCTTGGCTTCCATCTCCTGAGCTGTACGGATCGCTTCCTGCAGCGAAACAGAAACAAAGATTGAAAGAGGCAGGCTTTTACTTTAGTGGGATCATTAGAAGTTAGCGTTCATTGCTAGTTATGGCATCACATTTCCTTGGGATGAAATGCCAGTGAAACAGTTCTCAGATTCTCTAGGTTAGAACAAAATGACTGTAAGATAATTAAATATATCTAATATATTTAGCCTTATTTGGTTTTAAGATTGCTTTACATATAATGACAGAAACCTCTTACTACACCTGTTAAACTGCCAAACTGACTGTATTACTACTTGATAACATTCGGTAGGATTTTTCACACTTCTCTGTCACCAAGAAAGTGGGCACTGTTGTCAGAGCTGATCAGACAACAACAATAATCTTTAAACAAACAAATATTTCTGCAAACATTTGTAGGAATTCAGCCCATTTTGTCAGGAAATGGGGGAGATGACCTGCCTGGCAAAAACCAAAATGTTTTCCATTTAAAATTTTCACTTGTTAAAATAAAATATATAACATTTCAGTTCTTCCAGTTGCTTATAAGAGAGGTATACACACTGGATGTAGTGCTTTGCAATCATTTTACAGTTTTACTCTGCTTTGCCAAAAAAAACTCTTCACCAATCAGTAGCCAACTATATTGGGACAAAATAAGCCCATTTGTTTCCCAGTGCATCATATCTTAACAACAACTGTATCATGTTTGAAAAATGAATCTAAATCCATTGATTATTAGGAAATTCTATAATATAAAGAAACACTGTCTCAGTCTGTCGTTATTGCTGATGTCTCACACAAACATGTTTCTACCTCTTTCTGCAGCTTGGTCTCCTCCAAGGCATCCACAAACTTCTTGTGGTCCTCGGAAGACTTCTGCATCACACTCTTCATCTCCTTCACTCCGTTAATGGCATTTTCAATCTGTTTATCCAGATACTTCCCTCCCTGGAGTGAGAGCTCTGTAAAAAATTACATATCGCATTTTCTCTGCAGGTGTATTCATGTAACAGGCTGCCTCTTTGACCGAACTGATTATTTTTTCATTACAAAGTAAATTCTAAAATATATGAAGGGTATTTTTTTGTACAAGTTTATTTACACTATGTATAAGCAAAATGCCCTTTTACTCTGTTCTGCAACCCCTGGCACTGCCACTTGACCTAATTTCAATTTTGAGCATTTTCATTCAAACTCGAATTCAATACCCGTTATTCTAGACCGCTTTATGGTATTTTTCTTTAATTTTGCAAAATTTTGTCATTTCAATGAAGGTGGTTTAAGAACCTCCTCATCCAAATTACAAAAATATATTTCTATTAATAGTGATATCCTGCCATTGAGATCTCTGAGATCCACAGACAAAAATGAAAAATCCACAAACAATTTGTTTTTTTATAATTACGTTGAACTGACACAAAGTTTGAAGCAGGTGCGGTGAGACTTACCGGTAAGATCTTCTTTTGAAGGAGGAACAATGCAGTTGACTGAAGCCAGAAGTAGGGCCACAGCAGCCAGAGACTTCGACCCCTTCTTCTTCAACATCATCATCATCATTAACATCCTCTCTGACTCTCACAGGGCCAGCAGGCAATGATGAGAAAAAAAACCTGACAAACAACAGACATGAACACACAGGTTTAGTCCAAACTCCTCCTGACTGTTGTAATGTTTTGTAATGTCCCTACACGTCCACTAGAGGGCGACATGAGCTGTAAAGGAAGCTGACCGAGAGCTACGCAGTAAAAAATGATCATGCTTGCTCAGCAGTTTTCCGCCCTTACAGAGCATAACATAAAAATAACGCACTGATCAATACTAATAAATAATTCAAACTCATGTCTGCTGAATGAATCATTTCCCCCGTCTCCAGTTTCATTCCATCAGCAAGGACATTATCATAGAACAGACCTCAGATCAGTGTTTCCTGTGACTTTGACCACCTGTGCCTTTCTAAAACATTATATAAGGAGAACAGCAGGCCCTTTCTCTGTTTGCCCATTTTTTCTGCTGCTTGATCAGCTGCCCATGTATTCAATTTTGACAGCTTCAACATAACACACGAGATAAAGACAGAGGGATAAAGTCATCAGACAGATGGGCTGCCCTTCTCTTTGCTTTTCTCAGCCAGAATAAATCTCTCTCTGCGGGTCTACGCTCTGTTGATCATTTCTGCTGCCAGACACAACCCTCCCTTTTCCTCTAAATACACAGCATGATGATGTGCACCAATATATCCATTGTCAAGCAAAGTAATGACATTATTTTAATGTGCAAAAAGTTGGCCAGTCATCAAAAGTAGAATGAAAAACACAGCGTACAAACTATAGACAAACATTGAAAGTTTCATTCTAAAACCTTGGTTATTAATCTGCTGCTGTAAGAGACTCCACCCTCCTGGGTTCAGGCTTTCCACCAGGTTTTGGACCCCGGACTGGGAAACAAAAGGGGCCCAGCTAATTATAAGGGCCCGACAATTCCCACGTGGAACGTGATCATATGACGTCATCGCCTATTCCGCAGTGAATAGGTCTATTTTTGACGGAAGCTGTTTCAACCCTTGTACAGGGCAGATCGAACCGGGCAGGATATAAAACTACCTCGTGGTGACTCCCGATCATAAAACAACAATAAACACGGTTAAAACAGACAAAAAAAGTAACCATTTAACTACATAGCCAACTTAATCATAGTAGAAGTACAAAAATGACAAATTAACAACTCAATAACATGGGCAGGCTACACGCTAGGCTGCTGAAACGCTTCTGAGGATGGAACAAAATCTTAATTTTTTCTGAGCTAGATTTGCATTTGGCACTTCAGCTGCTGTCCGTGGTGCTGATCAAAGGCTGAAGGTCTACAATTGTGTGGAGCCATTGTGTGTCTGTACCTATCGTGTACACGAACAGTTTAGAGTTGTGTTTCTGTCCACTTGGTGAATGCAAGTCCAACATTCACTCTCCTTTTAGCTCTGTTTTTGGTCTCCACCAACTCCTGAGGGAAATATCTGGCTCTTCAGCAGCTAAATGCTCCACTATGTTCACCAGCTAGTCGCTAACTTTGTCCGTACAGTGGATTTATCAGAGTTTTCCAACTAAAAACAGTTGCCTGATGCTGCTGCTGGAAACAAAGCTGATGAGAGCCTTGAGACTGAACCAAAACAGTAAACTTGAAGGCCGTAAAACAACAATGAGCTGAAAGATACTAAACCACTCTTTTATATGACACGTATTCATTTAATTCATTGTTAATGTAAAAATATTCATCCTAGTAGCTTTAAATAAATACATGCATACTTTTGGCCATATAATTAAGTTTTAGAAGGTCATATCATCCAAGTTAAGAGGGATGTTGTTGACCCAGATGGAATAAAGTTATGTTTACTGTCAAGAAAACAAAATAAATGTTATGTAACTTAATTTTTTAGATTAGAAAGCGCTTGTTCATCCCCTCCTCAGTGTTGTTTGTGCAGTCACCTGCTCGCCCACTATCTCCTGTTCCTATGGAAACGAGCAAAGTACAGAATGTACAGCATCTTTTTGCATCATATTTGGTGTAAAGCTGTCCAATCAACACAAATAATTTATAACTTTCACATTACTTTGTTATTTGACCTCTTAACATACACACTTTCCCCCATTTATTCTACATTGTCTGACAGTTACACACACAGTTTATTCATTATTGGCTTCTTTAAACTTCATCGAGGCTGTACTCAAGTTCAAATCAAGTTTTCTATGCATCATTTTAACCAGTACACTCTTACCCCATTTCAGCCCGTCATATTTGGTGTCTTTGGAAACTTTTCGATCCCTAATACAATTTAAACATAATCAGTTAATGTACTGATTATATAACCTCTACCAATATCTGTGATTTTAATCTGCAGTGAAAAACAGAACGAAATGTCACCAACTGTTCCAAACCCTGTAGGACAGGGCGCCCACCTGGGGGATAAAAAGTCCCATTTTCTCCTGTGCTAATGTGTTCATGAGTTTAACACATACGGTGCAGCAAACTGCAGCAGCTTTCACAATGGGGTCAATATCCATGCGACAATAAACCTCTTGCTTAATTACAACATGCCAGTTACTGGAAGGTTCGTAAACAGGGAATGACTGCCAACAGCGAGATCTTTTCTTAATGAGAAAAAAAAAGTAGACGTGCAGAGAGAGAGAGGAAACATTGTGGAGAAAAAAAAACAAAGCCAGAGACAGTCAGAACGGTTGACAGAGAGAAAGTTAAACAAATAAAAAGGAAAGGAGAAATAATTTACAATGCGCAAGTTGAGCTACATTATTTGCTCAATAGCAGCTGCCGGATCCTGATTACACAACCAAAGAATGCAAACCGACCAACAGGCCTTTAGTCCAGATGTTGCCAGCAAGACCTTCCAGAAAGTTCAGCTGTGCGTAGTGAAATGCGGTTCTACGTAAAACATCTGTCCGCTATGAAACACATTGTCCTTTCAGGCAACCACATCTGCATCATGTTGAGTGGTTTATTTTAGTCCATATATAAAGTTATATATAGATATCACTGTACATTATATTGTTATTATTGTATTTTATATTGTAGTATATACTTCTATATCACAATATTTCATTTCTTTACAGTAAATATTTCATAGCATTATAATATTATTGTTTAGTGTGTATATTACACATACTGCAATATATTACATATAAGATGATATAGTATAATTTCAGTACCTTTTAAGCAAAAATTATAAAACTTCAATGGTTCCAGCTTCTGTCCTTGTTCTAAATGTGAATACTTGCCTGTTTTTTTGTGGTTTATGATAATACATTATCTATCTTATATCTATATATATCGTCCTCTTGGCCTCAGGGAAATTTTGGTGACCATTTTATACTAATAACTGACATTTTATAGACCAAACAATTAATTAAATTATCAAAGTTAGTTGCAACAACTCTTTAATATATTATTACATATGTTATTATATATACTTCATCATAACTGCCAGAGTTGCACTTCTGGATATCTTTGCACAAATATTTGCACAATTCATTAATATAGTCTGATGTACTCTAATGTACTCTATTGTGTTGTTTACTATGGTTGTATACAGCTTTTTTAATGTAATTTTCTCTAATTCATCATTTTATTTTTCATTTATTTCTTTAAGTAGTTCTTTATCTGTTTGTTTGTTTTGTTGTTTTTTTTTTTTTTTTACCTCTAAGCCCATACCTTTATTTGTATCTGTTGTATTAACATTTATACATCAGCTGATAACTGTAAGTTGCTGATGCTTGTGTTTACTATTAATTAATGCTCCGTCTGCTTCTGTGCCATTCTCTCTGTTAGAAGCTCAAACGACTTTCCCAGAGCCAGAATAAGAAGGTAAAATTAACTAATCTGGATCATCTGGGCTCCATTTACACCACATGGGACACTGGCATGGGACCTTTTGGCCTCATTTTAAGTGTTTGGGGATTTTTGCACCCAACGGATTCCCTTGTCATATGGTTATGGAGAAATTAAGGTCAGTTATAAACTAGAAAATGTACAAGAAAATGGGAACATATATATAAAAAACATAGCTATTCTACAGCAGATTTGCATGATTATTAGAATAGTACAAGTGAATGCTGTTTAACTGCATTTAAAACCCAACCTGCATGTCTCCTCTATTCCTTCACTCAACACTGTCAACAGTGTCAGATAGACACAGCAGTAGACATACATGTTTACATTCCTGTTTTGCAGTTAGCATTGCAGCTGAGTCTGCCTGTGTTTATAGCCTAAAGTATGACGTCATCTACCCTAATCCAGTTGTTTTGTTCCAAAGATGGAGGTCACACCCATGAGTAAGCAATATAAACAGCAGCCATGCAGTCAGCATTTCTGCATAAAGAAAAACAACTAAAGGAACCAACATTTTAATATAGCCTATAAATTAGTAAGAAATGTTTAAAGAATTGACATTCAATAAGCTTAACCAGGGAACTGCAGCTGATGTTTTGAACTAATTTATCATTATAAAACTGCTTTGTACATAAATAGACAATATTTCTTCTGAGCATCACGAGCTGCAGACTCTGAAATAAAAAAATAAAATCAAAGCCCCTCTGACTCACCTCTGTTTGTTTCCTGAGACTCCAGATCGTCTGAAGCTGCTTCTGTCTCTCTGCGGCTCGTATTTATACCGCTGGATAACGGGGATGGTGCAGGCATGTGATTCACTGACCAAACACGCTGCCCCGCCGCAGCTACTGTCACGCTGCAGCAACAAAAGATAATTTCCTGTATTAGGCTTCAAAATAAATCTTTATCATCAATGTTTCTTTCAAAGTTTGGACAAAAACTGCCATTTGTTGTAAACATGGTAACTGTGTTTTCTCATGTGGCATTAAAATCTTGTAAAGTTATCAAAGGAATAGTAAAAGTAGTTTTTCTTCTCCTTGCCTTATCAGCACTGTTTTAAATATGAAGCATATGTTAGCTACCCTGTTAGCTTAGCTTTGCAGCACTTCTAAAGCTTGCCATATATGTCTTGTTTGATTAATCTTTAGCCTACCTAAATAAAGTTTAAAAAGACAATTCGGCATTTTTATGTAGGCTACTTGCAAAATCTTTTTCTTCTTAGGACTAGGATGGTCAATGTGGTTTATTTATATTATATATATTTATATAAAATAAAATAATAATTGGTATCAATCCTTTTAACTTACTCTTGGCAAGAAAGCCAATAAGCATAGTTCCCATAGTGTCAACCTACTCCTTTAAATGCAGGGTCTATTTAGTGAGATCGATAAATAATAATAATATAACTATGTGAGGCATGTAGGTGTATCAGTGCAAATGGGAATGAAACAGATTTTCATAGAAGAAAATTATCCCACCTTGGAAAAGAGTTTTTAGCAAGTATAGCTGACTTGGAAAAAATGGAAGGAGGAAATAATCAAATTCAGAAAGAGGTCAGAGAAATAAAAAGTAAGGCAAAGAATCATTATGAAGCCTAGTTATTTGCTTTAAAAAAGCCTCAGGGATGTTTACCTAACACAATATCTTTTCAGAACATTAAGTTAATTTCATAAAGTAAAATATGCTAAGTAACACATTTGTCCATACTATATAATAATAATCAATAATATTATTACTAATAACATCATAGTTTTGAGCTGACATGTGTAAATTAATAGTTATAGTAATATTTTTAATAACTGTTGATGCCTGAAAATCACATGGTGTTTAAATGTCACATCTGTTATAGAACACTGATGATAAAACAAGTACTCACAACACATTCGAGCAAATCTAAAAGATGTTTTTGGAAAGTAACTGTAGAGAAAACAAAAACATTTTCAGTATGTAATTGATTTTTTAATTAATATGTAACAAAAATAGTGCCATTTTGCAGTAAGATGATAAAAAAGAGCCTACATATGTCTATACAGTATATCCTGTTATGTCTGTGCTAGTTTCACACTATGTTATGTATTGTAAATTATGTGAAATATACATAATTATGTATATTATCTTGCTATAACTATATCTAACTTATATCTATATAAAGGCTTGGTCTTCTGTCAAGAGAAAACATCTTATTTTCTTTTCACTCAGCCTACCTTATATATTTTATTTGAATTGCTTTACTTAACATAAAACTAGTAATTAAGCTATGGTTAGTTTGTCCCTTTCCTCCACTGTACAAAAAAAACTTGCTTTATTTTGAAATCCAAATGCAATTTCTTTTTAACTCTACCTTACTTGACATGAGCCTGAGGACTTTTCCAGAAGTTTTGTAATTTATTGGCAGCAGTGCTCAGAGCTGCTGAGGGGAAAGACAAATATTTGATTCATCCTGAGGGTGATTCAGCATATAATAATTTCAGTTTCACATTTGTTTATCTGTAGTCCACATTATATTTACAGTCTCAAAACAGATGTACAGACACACATAGCCTAGGCTAACAATACAGATAATTACACAGTTCATACATTGATAGCATGTGTTTAGCAAAGCCTTAAATATAGTATTCACTAATACCTTAATTTACCTTCATGCCGGAGTGTGTATGTGTCTGTGTGTGGATGTGTTGCTTTAAATAAAATGACAAACAAAACTCCTATACAGTCATACTTTTATTATCAACTGTAGCTCGTTTACAGTTTTGTTTTTATATTTTTCAAGGTTTTAAGAGGCTCCAAACATGTTTCACAGAACACATTTACGCTTCGTAGATGTAAGTAATATCATTAACAAAGGCTCTACTGTGTTTATGTGTCCCAGTGAGCCAATTCCAACAAGCCATGCATAACACCATGACCCTGATTACAGTGCAGCCATCTTTGATGTTATTAATTACACATGCACTTTTCCTGCTTTTACAAGTCAAAATATTTTATCATATCTTTAAATAAACAGTAATCCTAATCTTAAAAAACAGACTGTTTCATCTCTGTTAAAACTGCAGAAGGGTGTGGGAGTTACTGACAAAATAATAAAGTAATCATAATCTACAATTATTAATCTACCATCTGTTAATGAAACCTCCCTGACAACCATATCCAAATTTGGTAGTTGCAATTTCTCGGTTGAAATCAAGGGAAAAGTGTTTCTGTGTTTCATTGTTGAGCAAAATAAACCACTTTATTATCTGTAAAGAAAG
>NW_024043048.1:0-28305 GCF_014851395.1 Micropterus salmoides | reverse complement strand
TTTTGTCATATTTGTTTTTGTTTGTTTGTTTTTTCTTCTTTTTTTCAGTCATAATTCAGTCACATCAGAACACACAAAATTATACATGCACTGATAAATCACTCTTTAAGGTGGTGGCAGGTTCTCAGATGTCAGTGGAAGATACACCTCCATCAGTCTGTTCAGAAATCCTAGAAAAAAAGAGCTCCTTATAACTTCAGATCTTGCCTGTAATTGTTAAATAAATTCAGACCATTCCTTTAGTATTAGAGTAATCTAAGTGATTGTTGTCTGTATATTGTGAAGAGGAACTTCCATGATACAAATGTGCCAGAATGGAAGCAAATAGGCTGCAGGATGAAAGAACTACTCAGTGCTTTACATTGCATGTCATATGTAGATGAAGCCAAGAAACTAATCACACACACACACATTCATCTTAACACTCATAGTTTGGGGTTCAGTATCTTGCCCAAGGACACTTCAGACTGGAGGAGGCGGGAATCGACCCGCTGATCAGTGGGTGCGCTACCTCCTGAGCTACAGCTCCTAACAGTGCTGGTGTGGAGGGGTGACTGCTTTGACTGTTCCATGACTGTCTGCAGCTGTGAGGGCTTCAATAGAGCATCAGTGTGCAGCTGACAGAAGCTGTAGCTCTACAGCAACATGGGCGCCCACATTGAGAGCATAATGACATGCTTATCACAGTCCACAGTCTGTCAGGTTTTCAACACACAAAGTAATTATCCCATCCTCTCTGTTCGGGTGAGCTTCCTGGATAGAAAGAGGATTGTGTTTGTTATACTTGCAGTAAACTTAGAATAATCATTTCAGACACAACACAGCTGTACACAGGCCAAAACTATCTGTCAGTTTCTCTGATTGTAAAAGATTCCATATAAAGAGTGTGTGGCCTTCATCAGAACATTTAAGTATGGTAGGTATGAAGTAGAAATACGGACATGTGGTTTCAGTTCAATCATATTCCCAAACTGGAACATTTTGGATGAAGTCCACTCCTCATGTCTCTCATCCCATCTATGTGTAGGTGGCACATTGGCTGTGTGGGGTGTATGTATATGACTGGTTGTCTTATACATTTTTAATAGTTTTTCTACCTTCATACCTACTGTACTTAAATGTTCTTTGTAATGTGTTTTATGATGACCCTGATGAAGGCCAAAAGCTATGATTTGTTGGTCTAACAGTAAAGCACTGTACTGTAGGTGAAGTTGTGCCAGAAATCCCTACTCTGATTTATTTTTTATTTTTTGGCACCACATTCAAGTTTCTGTGACATGACAAGATTCTGGTATTGGTGAGGGATCAGGAGTACATAAAGGGACCAACCTAGCCTGAACCAATGTGGATGTTGTTGTACCTAGACCCAATACCAAACCACAGGATGGATATTTGGTAACCACTTTCAGTAATGTCAAAGTAACTTATAAGACCTGAATTTTACTCAGTATCAATCAGGTCCACTCTTGATTGTCAAAGCTGTTTAACGGACATATTGCAGCTTTTTCTTATGTTTTTTTATGATCATTCCAGTTTATACAGTAGGTCAAATGTTTGTAACTGCTGAGATCTGGGGAAAAGTGGCATCACTAGAAGTGGCAGAAGAGTATTTCAATGACCACTGTTAATTGATACGCCATGCAGTAAGGTGCAGCTGGTCTTGGGGAGATTCCACACTGAAATATGTCAACAGTCCAGTGGTCTCTTTGCTACAAGAGTCAGATTTGGGAAAATTAATTGGTGAGTAGAACGTTATCATAATCAATAAAACTGCTCCAATTACCCAAGTTGTTATAAACAGGAATTATCTTATCTATAATTATAAATGATCTTAACGTCTGTCTTGTCTCTGTAAGAGAAACACTTCATGATTGAAATGCAGACATGCTGGATTCTTTGGTACTTTTATCAGTGCTGCACTCCACTGTCAGACTGAGATTCCTTCATGCTCTTTCTGTTTGACTTTGATTGTGTGCTTGTGGCTCACTGGTCAGTCAGTCTGTCAATGCCATCAATGATTAGATGGCTTCTTTGCATCTCTTTTCTCTTTGTCTGGACATCCATCTTTACTGTCTTTATCAGCTAGTATTTCTCTCTATTTTTTCCTCTTCTGTCTGTATCTCTGCATCTCTGCATGATTTGTTTATACTTCAGACTCAAATGAAACATAACATAAACATAACATTCTCTCTGAATGTTTTCCTCCCTCGCTCTCTGCTGTCAGAATGACTGACTGCTGGAGACTCCCCACCCATCAACTCTGAAATGGGATCCATTCTGTGGATGACACACACCATTCTTACAAAGAACTTACTTACTTTCTTCTTTCCAGGAGACATACTAGAATGCTCCGTACTGTATAGCACCTTTCTAGTCTTTTCGACCACTCACTACATTACACTATATCTGCATTCACACCCATTCATACACTGAGCCTAAGTGCTCAACAGAAACTAACATTCACATATTCATACACTGGCAGAACAGGGGCAATTCGGGGTTCAGGAAACTTCGACATGCAGCCTGGGGGAGCCGGGATTGAACCGCCGACCTTCCGATTAACGGCCAACCCACTCTACCTCCTGAGCCACAGCTGCCCTAGTAAACTTAGAATAATCAAAAAGTCAGGATGCCCGGGCTGAAATGAAATTTAGGGCGACCCCCAAAAGAGTCGTCAGGATAGTATTTCAATCCGTTCTTGTCTCTGCACTGTGCAGTAGTATCCCCACACAACACACACACTGTTTTACTGCTAACAAGTTGAGTGGAGCTGCACTCTATGTGGCAGCACCTCTCTTTCTCACATACTGTACTTGCTCTCCATCATTTTCACACTTTTTCCCATTCATCTCCCATCCCAATTATCTCCTCTGTCACACTCTTCCTGTTAAGGAGCGCTGAGGTGTGTGTGTGTGTAAGTTATGTAAATGAGGTGTGCATGGTTTTTATTTTTAAACTTGTTGAGCAGAGAGGAGGTGAGAAAGTTACAGGGAATGAAAGGTGTTTAACCGCAGTGATGCTGCTAATGAGAGTTTCACCTTGTCCCTGACCATGACCCAGCACGAAGATGACGAGGGAAAGCAAAATATAATTTCTTCAAAAGTTGAGTCTAAGTTACTTGCAGGCATGATGAATGTTATTGACCTGCAGCAGCGGATCTTTATGTAAATAATAGCACTAGCTGTGGCTCACCTTTATCATCTGAACTGAACCCCAAATTCTCCTCAGGGGCAGGGAGGAAGAATCCTCTAGTTGCTCCAGAGGCGTGCGACTCTGACATGTATAGCAAATGTAAGTCGCTTTGGAAGACGGGGTTTTTGGATTAAAGAGCAGCAGACCACGATCCACCCGGTCAAACAACCGGACCAAGAGCCACGGCAGGTGCGGAGATCGCTCAGAGGAGAGGAAAGCCAGTGAGTGGAGCCATGCTGGCCCAGCTTGGACTTGATTCTGCTCCTAAAGAGCCGATCTGGACAAAATGGGACTCATGTTGGCCAAGCAACAAAATTCAAATACTGTTATGCTCACAGCGTTACAGAGACCTGCCCCATCAACATCCAGGATCAAGGTGCTCAAATGCTGTCAAGATGGACTCTGTTTCCCAAATGTCAGGCTGTTATTGTAAAGATGAAACCATATTATCATCTTGTCACTGCTGTTTCATTAGATGCAAATTTTAAAAAATGCACCGTGGAATGATGTAAATGTGGAATGGAAAACCAAAAAAGAACGGATCCAGATGAGTCAATTGAGCCGTACCAGGCAGTGTAAATGAGATATTAGATACATATAGCTGTAACATCACCATTCACCGTGATACTAACAACTAGACAGCAGCCAAGAGACAAAAAGAGTCACAACCCACATTAGCTTTTCTAGCTAATGTCTCCTTCATACAACGATCAGCCACAACATTATACATTTTGTAGGTCCCCCTTTTGCTGCCAAAACATCAAGGCATGGACTCCACTAGACCACTGAAGGTGTGCTGTGGTGTCTGGTACCTAAACGTTAGCAGCAGATCCTTTAAGTCCTATAAGTTGCCAGGTTGGGCCTCCACGGATTAGATTTCCCTACAGATGCTGGATTGGATTGAGATCTGGGGAATTTGGAGGCCAAGTCAACACCTTGAACTCATTGTGTTTCTCAAACCATTGCTTTATCATTATTGGTGCATTATTCTGCTGAAAGACCACATCCATCAGGGAATGTCATTTCCATGAAAGGGGATACATGGTCTGCAACAGTGCTTACGTAAGTGGTATCTGTCAAAGTAACATCCACATAAACGGCAGGTCCCAGCAGAACATAGCCCAAAGCATCACACTGCCTCATCTAGCCATCTCCATCCTGCTTCTAACACATCAACTATAAGGGCACAGTGTTCACTGGCGACCTAATATATCCCCACCCACTGACAGGTGTCATGGTAACGAAAATAATCAGTCTTATTCCCTTAACCTGTCAGTGGTCATGATGCTGGTGTATCTACAAACATGGACGCCTGTCGCTTGTAAGGTATACCAAAGGCAGGGGTAGGCTCGAAAAGAACCGTTTTATTACATGTTGTCCAACCACACCTGAAGGCAAAAGTGTTTGTAGTTGTTCCACACAGCCACACTCAAAGATTGAAAGAAAAGATAGCTGTGATAGAGAGGGGCTAGATGCGATAAGGGCTCAAATTAGGGGTGTAACGGTACACAAAAGTCACGGTTCGGTATGTACCTCAGTTTTGAAGTCATAGTTCAGTTTATTTTCAGTACAGTTAGAGAAAAAATGCAAACATTAAATTGAATTTACGTATGTTCCACACACAAAACAAGGTTGGTATTTGACGTTAAAGATTGCATTCAGTGCACATTTGCACCGTTCCAAAAGTCCTGTGCCGAAAAGATCAGGTACATGTACCGTTACACCCCTAGCTCAAATACATGTAGAAACAGTCTGTCCTCGCAGACATGTGCACTCGCATGAAAAGTGATGGCAGCGGTTGTGTAAAAAATAACAAAATTGAAGTTTGAAGTTTACTTTCTAACCTGTACAAAACCAATGGCTACATAAAGTGGACATTAACTTGTTATTGTTAGTTTCAGTACATTTCAGGAATTGTGGGCGCAGACCCCTGAATTCCAACTTATGAAAGTTGTGAGGGGAGAGGCTTTCAGATGCTTTTTGGCCATCTGGCATGCACTTCTTTTGGACTGTACTGGCAACCCTAACAGCAGTAGTTTGCATTCTTTCCCTGCCCCTGCTGGCTCAGCTGTCAATCAAACAGTTCTGATGAATCTCCAAAGAAATGTTTTGTTACTTATAATTTAAAATAAATATTAGAATTAATTTCCTTCCCTTGCCTTCAAATCCAGTTTTTCCTCCTGAAGTGCCTGAAGCTATTTAATGAGAGTCAGCACTCCACAGATCTTCACCTATTCAAGTGTTAGGCACTGAGGAGAAGGCTAAATTTAAAGCCCACATCCAGGAAGTTGTTTTTTGTCCCCTGGTGAAAGTTTCCCTCCTCATCTCATTAGGATATACGGTAGGCCTCCATAGCTCCTGCTTTTATTAATGACTCCCTTGTTTTGTCATATATTCAGCTCACTAATATGTTGTTCTGTTCTTCTCCCTGGTGTTTTGTTGATCGCCTACTTCTCTCCCCATCCTAACAAATTTTGAAGGCGTTTTAAAAGATGTCAATGTCATCAAGCTCTGACGCTGTCTGACATTTTCTTTTTCTCTTCCTGCTTCCTCTGTCTGTCTCCTCACTTAATTATTAACAGATAAGAAGATGGGATAAGACTAGAAAATAACAACACAGAGATGTGGAAGACTGAAAAATCTAAAAGAAAGAGAGACAAAGACAAACAGGAGCCTCTGAACACTAGTGGACTGATGGGTTGATCGTAGCGTTGCCTTAAATAAATAATCAGATTGCTTGGAGTAAGGCACTGATAGACTGGTGTTTAGAATGATAAAGAGTTTCCTATTTGCACATGGACAGGAGATGTTTATAGGTACAGACATTTTAGTCTATTTACCTCACCTCCAGTGACATGAGAACTACCTTCATTTGTGCATTGTTTTACTGTTTTTTATTCTTATTGTTATGATTCTTTCATTATTTATTTCATGTAGAATTTAATTTCAATTATTTAATTCATTTGATTTCTTATTATTTTATTATTCTCTCTCTCTCCCTCCCTTGTTTTGTTTCTAGTGTGAATTGTGGAAAACTTGTCCACCCTGACAAGCCCCTAGAGGCTCTCACCAGGTAATGATCCCTCACATCACTGGAGAAAAGAGCTTCTTTGGCTTCAGCTTCTCTATGAACCTTGAGCTTTCGAATCCTAGTTTGCTATTGTCACTGACAAAAAACAGAAGTTGTAGCATGCAGATTGTGTTGTTAGCGGGTAAGTTCAAACAGTTAAAGGACACTTGGTTGCCGTCCTGACCCATCAGATGAGAAGAAATATATGTTTATGTGTAGAAATGAGATTGTAAAAACCAAAAATTCTAGTTTTAGAAAGACATGGGGCATTTGTCTTGACAACCATTCGCCCAGCATTTTGACCTCTTGAGACAATTTCCCCTCTCCATGCACCTTGGAAGTAGGTGATGTTGTGCCAGAAATCCCTACTCTGCATTTATACTCTTCCACTGCATACAAGACTTGCCTGAATTCTATCTGTAGAAAAGCTTAGGCTGCGCGATGCTTTTATTGGAAGTGAGTAGTTAGCTGGACATATTTTGCCAAACAAAATACTACATCCTCATGATAGAAACATTTTCTCTCGTAAAACGAAACATATTTTTGGCTGGACCACAGTAAAGCAGGGGCCAGCACTATAAACGCCAAAGTCTGTCACTGACTTACTGATTGAGTCTTGAACTCATTGCCACACTGGGTTTTAGCTCTGTGCCAGCACGGCAGAAAGGTCTGGCTGAACAAATTATCATTCTGGTATACGGGCAATAATGCTGGCTTGTTTGTATTTCTTTAAACCAGTCACAATCATCTTGGGCAGTGCTAAGCCCAGGATGCAGCAAAAGGACCAAAGCAAAATAGTGTGTAAAGATAGCGTAAAGAAATAGAGACACCTCTCAGACAGAAACTAATGAAAGAGCAGGGGGAAGTTAATAGATAAAGAGTTACTAGGAGTGCATCATTTTTAAGACACAGCAACTACTCATGACACACAGCATCTCAAATAAGTGAGTAACTGTTTAAAAGAAATACACCTGGCTCCTAGTAACTACAGCTCCAACTGATTATAGATTCATTCTAGAGCGCCACATAATGTGGCAAATAGAAATAGATGCTGAAGTGAGTGACAGTGACGTTTGGTAAATCCCAGCTGAGGAGCCACATTAGCCACAGGGAAAGCATCCATGCTTCATCTGAACTGATTTCAGAAAGTAATTTTAAGTTTTTCATGGTTAAGAACTAACGGGTTGGTTTGGCAAATCTACGTCTTGTTTAGTTCCCCATCTCCAATAAAGAGCAGCGCCCAGCAGCCGCCCATGCAGTGCAGGACACAATCCCCAATGGGGCCAAACTTCCTCTAACCTGATATCACTTTTATTCATCATGTAATAACATAGTCTGTGGGTAACTAGTCAACAATGTGTTTATGGTATTTACTTGTATATAGTATCAGAATAATATTACAGGGACTCAGCAGCAGCTGCTTATGATGATGGGACCATTCAGTGTCAGCTGTGTCATGCTGCCAGTAGATTTTACTTTCATGATACATAACAGGTGAAAGAGTTACTGGGAGACTTGGAGTTAGGTTAGTAGTTTACTGCCAGCTTTGTTCTAAACTAGCTGAACTTGTCCCACATCGGTCTCTGCACTAGACACTCAGATGATAATGATCTTCTCATATGACTTTGTAAGACAGCAAACAAGTCAAGCTGTTCCATTAATGTTAGTCAAACCTAATGCTAGCAATGAAAAGCAATGAATAACACGCTGATCCAAAACGTCAGGATTCCTCCTCCAGCTGTGTTTTCTGCTACATTCATCTTTAATTCAAGGCTTCATTCTGCTGTTTGAGAATTATTTTTCTTCTTGTTGTTTTCACTAACTTTATTTCAGCTGCTACATGCACAGCCAGAAGAGCCGCTGTGCAACACTAATGCAGAAATGATCTGGATGATAAATGTGCATGTCATGAGATGTGTCTGCAGCACGAAGGCTTTCCTCTCTCAATAATAACCATATGTGTAATTTAATAGGAACGATCGTTTTTTTGTTGCATCAAATCAAATTAAATCCCAAGCAGTGGCTTGTATTGCCTCTGAAATGACGAATTTAAATCAGGTGTCAGACTGACACCTGTCAAAAGTAGATGCCTAGTATTTTCTCCCAGGCAAACTGTCTCACAGTGAACTGCAAAAGAATTCCCTTACCGAGAAATATAACTTTAGTAATCCTCACAGCTAAGGCAAACATGATTCAGCACAGAAATGTACAGGGTGCAGAGGAGCGGAGTGGTGTGGGCGAACCTGGATATGTTGAAGACCAGCCCACCTGCTGTGTTGTCGGTGAGCCAGGGCCTCCTGGCTGAGGAACGCGCATATCCTCCTGCTGTTGGAGGATAAATCTGCAGGAGCTGACTGTGAATGGATGACAGCTGGTCATCCAGTCTCACACCCAGGTTCCTTGCAGTCCAAGCCAGAGACACCACAGAGTTCTCACAGTTTAGGTAGATGTTGGGAAATGCCATCCCTGGAAGGAAGAGCAGCTCGGCTTGATATGGATGCGACCGGGGTTTCAGAACAGGGAACATACAGAATTTGTTGAATGCCATGGTGGTGTTAGTTTGTCTGTTTAGTGATAGTAGTATTTATTGTAATAGTAGCAATACAGTTACCAGTAAGAGGTTATAACCAAGAGAAATTCCATTTGACTGAAACCACAAGTGAGATAGTACAGAACAAAAAAGGATGTTTGAGCTGACTCCTCAGTAACATAAGTCACATTCAGAGCAAATAAACACTGGTGCTCACAGTGCAGGGCTGGCCACACAGCAAACAAATGGATCTTATGGATTTTATTTCATCCCAGAGCTCCTTCCTGCGTAGATGGCTGAGCAATGGCCTGCACCACCAGCGCTTACACGAACCAGTTTTATCAGCAAGTCCCTGAAGTGAGAGTAAACAGAAGAGGCGAAGGAAAGGGTTTATGGAGAACAGGTTAATGAAGGCTAAGATAACCGTGCAGCTGAAAGATGAAAAGGCAGACGAGATGAGACAAGGGGAAAACGGATTAGCTGTGTGATCAGTGGGCAGTGTGTTGTGTGTGTGTTAGTCACCCTGCTTTAGACGTAAGGCTCTTGTTTAAGGCTGGGGTGATTCGTCGATGTAATCGATTATGTAAATACATTGACGCGCATTACGTGCGTCGACGCGTCGCTGCATCAGGTGTGGGATTATCCTGGACAAGTTCCAGCTACAAGACCGCGCCTTCGACCGTCTAAAATTTGGAGTATTTCAGACAGACACTCAATAACGTGCTGCTCCGTCAGCTCTGTGAACTGGAAACAGCTTCACTGCAGCACAGCTGCTGTCCACGAATACGTGAAGCAGCACGAACACATGAAACTTTGTCTAGACGGCAGCACCGCAAATCGTGTTTACATTCTGTCGCCACACAAGCACGGCACATTATCAGCAAAAGGACACGTAGTATTTCTTCATTGCCATGCCATGTTAAAAGTAATTTCTGCCCTCTGCTGCCATGGTAACGTAACGTTACACCGCGAGTCATGTATCGGCTGTTTCATATTTTCTGTTTATTTAACGGCCACGTATGAGCGAGAAAACAGACAATCTGTGACTGTACAGTCTGTGAGTCCTTTCAGGTGTGCACTGATGCAGAAATACATTTTATTATCATACTGCATTACTTACTATTGAAATGAATCCGTGTCAGAAACATTTAAAGTTTTAAGTAAAGTAGCCTAACACATCAGTGACGGGGAAATTTTATTCATTTTAAGATTTGCTGCTATATAGATTTATTGATTAGACATGTTTTTGATATTTAATTTGGATAAATTGGTATGTATCGAGTAATAGGCAACTTTTCTTTCTTTAGAATAAACAAAATTAGTCGAAAAAATAAACGTTAGATTAATCGACTTGAAAAATAATCGATATGTACAGCCCTACTCTTGTTACTAGCGCCAAGTGAAGGCCGCCTCTCTCACTCACAGTCAATTGTCGGCAATTCAGTGTCTCTGAAAGAGCAAGGACGTAGGAGCAATTTCAGAACATCCACCTCTGGCGACAGTGGCTAAATAAATAAATGCTAAATGCTTTCGCTTGCAGACATTGCACACACACACAATTGAGATTGGTATGTGAATGTTGCCTGGAATGCAGAAAAATATTTCATAGTGAATGTGTTCTGACTCAGAATTCTTGAGCTCATGCGGTTAAGTTGTCAGGGAAAATAATTCCTTCCCAAAGAATACGGAGTCAAATAAATGTGGAGATTTCTTTTGTAACGTGGCCATGGAGAGAACGCACGGTTACTCTCCCGAACTCAGCATTTCCTCTCCTTAAATACAGAACAAGTACAAAAAACAACAGCTAACAAATGGTAGAAGAAGGAAAACAAATGGCAGAGTATTAGCATACACAAAAAAACCTCTTCCTGAGCTGAGAAAGGAAATGCAAATGTATAAGGCATCAAAGATGTTTCTCTGTCTCTTGACTGGTCTATGTTAAAACTCTCACCTACATGCCAGCAGACGTTTATGGTAAATCAGCCTTTGATTAGAAACCAATGCTAATTTCTCACAAGTTAGTTATAGTGAAATTCGAAAAATGAGCAACTTATAATGTATTTCTCACATTTCCTCCTCCGTGTCAACAAAATATTGCTGAGAAATCAAAATGGTAGGATTCACTGTAAAACTGTCTTAGTGGGAATACAAAAATTGAGAACATTAGATGTTTGATGAATAGTTAAAACAATGAATTAGAAACAATTAGAAAAAAGAAAACAATAAAAAATATGAAGGACTAGATTTCTAAACACTTAATACAGTGTTAAAATAGCCTACATGCTAAGTCATAATACTGTAGGGGCCAGAATTGGTCATTTACCCATTTGTTGGAAAGAAAACATAGAAACTAAAATGATACAATATGTATAAGAAAACCTGCATACAATCATAACAATAACACTAAAAAGAAATGAACAATCAAAAACAATAATTAAAAACATGGAAAAATAAACAAAACAAATCTACCAACAGATCATCTTTGTAGTTAAAAAAAACAGGAATACTCCCGAAAACATAGTCATTGTCTTTCCCTTGATTACATGGTTTATTTGTGGTTATTGTGGATCCCTCTTCTTCTGTCCTCTTCCTCCTGCGTTGGTAACATGCCAATGTCACATCTCCCCTTTGCATCCTCTTCTTGCATCTTCAGTGGTTATGAAGATGCTTTCTTGTGTGAAACAGTCCGTGTAGAAGATCAGTGTAAATGATATCAGTTTGACTGGTGAGTGCAAATGAATCTGTGAGTGCTGCGGTTTTATGAGTACTATTGGATTCTGTTTGTTGAAAACTCCTAGACTCTAGGGAACGTCTGTCATCTGGTTGAGCTGGTGTTGGAGTACCCTAACTGTGCTGATCAGGACGGCGGTGAGAACTGCAGCCAATGTTCCTTAGCAGCCATTGTCTATGTGTTGTTGGAGGGGATCCTCACTGTGGAAACACTTTGCACTGTGATGCATGGACCCACGTGTCCCTCTCAGCTACCCGGACAGCAGTGGGAGTCGTCAGCAACACCTGATATGGTCCCGGGGATGGTGCCAATGCTTTCTTTGTAAATCCTTGATCACGACCCACTGTCCAGGCTGGATGGTGTGAAGTTGTGTTGTTGCAGGATCAGGGAGGGCCGCTTTAACCTTAGGGAAAATATGCTTCAAAGCACGGTTGAGTGCGCAACAATAGCTTACCATGTCATCATCCATCCCTGCCAATGTAAGCCTGTTTTGAGGAAAAGGGGTGTTACTCATCCGCATGGGACGCCCTGTTAGAATCTCATAAGGGGAGAGACCAGTTGTCTTATGTGGCCGGCCTCTCATGAACATTAATGCGAGAGGTAACACCTCAACCCATGATAGATTAGTTTCAGTCATTAGTTTTGTTAGTTTTGTTTTTAACGTCTGGTTAGCCCTTCCACTGCACCTCCACTTGCTGGGTGATAAGCACAGTGTGTTTTTAAGTTGATCCGAAGGCTTTCTGAAAGGCTTTGAATGACATTATTTACAAAATGAGAACCATTATCACTTGTCATTTTGATGGGAGCCCCCATCGTGGAATGACTTCTCTCAACAGTGATTTCGCAACTGAGACAGCAGTTGCATGCCTACATGGGAAACATTCGATCCAACGTGAGAACATGTCAACAATCACAAGGCAATACCTGTATCCTTTGCATGGAGAATGATCAATAAATCCATCATCAAATGTTCAAAAGGACCTTCAGATTTAGGGTGGGCTGAGAGAGGCATTTGTACACCTCTGCCAACATTGTTAGTAGCACAAATTACACATTTTTTACAAAAATTTTCAGCAAAAATTTAAAAACCTGGTGCATACCACAACCTATTTACAATAGCCATCATCCCTCCTTTTGACACATGGTCAGGACCATGTACAACCAAGGGAAGTTTCCCCAAGGACCCCTCCCTCAGAGGGGTGTGGAAAGATGAAATAGCTGCCACGTACACCTTGAGGGTGGAAGGGGAAAGACCAGCAGAGAACCGGTCCTGGAGGAACTCAAGTACCTGAACCACCGGGCAGGTAACAGGGTCCACCGACCGCTCCCTACACCAAGTGGAGAAAACGCTTCACTCCAGTGCTGCATCCATACACTTAGTGAATGTGCGAGGGGAAAGTGCCAGGCCGAATGGAAGAACCCGATACTGGTAAGCCACACCCCCGAAGGCGAACCTCAGGAACTTCTTGTGAGAAGGACGGATGGAGACGTGGAAATAGGCGTCCTTTAGATCTATCGTGACGAATCAATCCTCAGATTGGATGTGCGTCACGATGGCCGGGATGATGAGCATCTTGAACCTGAATCTCCTCAGAGACCGGTTAGAACCCGCAGATCCAAAATAGGGTGCAGCCCTCCGTCCTTCTTGGGGACTATGAAGTACTGGCTGTAGAACCGGCGTCTCTGTCTGGGGGGGAGACACGTTCCACGGCCCCTTTCCTCAGCAGAGTACGAACTTCCTGTCCCAACACCGGACCTTGCTCTGGGCGGACCACAGTCCAAACCACCCCGTTAAATTTTGGAGGGCGGGTTTTGAACTGTAGTCGAAACCCATGTATGGCAGTGCGCAGGACCCACGGAGAAATGTTCGTCAGGCTCCGCCAAGCCTCTGCAAAGTCTGCCAACGGAACCAACCCCTCGGGGCTGGTGGTCGGTGTCTCGTGTGATCTTCTGGTGGACCCCTGAAGCCCCATAACGGCAGGGGAGAGCCGCCAAAGATCCACGGTGAGTGAGTCTGAATGCCGCCTGACTGCAGACCCTCGGGGCAGGCAGTACGGCGTGGACTCGATGGTGGCAGGTGCGTCCTGAACGTGTAAACGGCGGGATAACATCACCCGTTGCCACGGCGGAGGGGACCTCGATCAGCCTTCGGGGGGGGGGGGGGTGCGGGAGGGGAGAAAGACTCCCCTACCCCGGTCTTCCCTCAGCTCCGTCGGGACTGGGTGACAGTCCTCAGATCGCGTCTCTCCCCCCTCTGAACCATCTCCTGTAGCAGGTCGGCTTGGTAGGCTTGAAGCACCGCCATGGTGTGCAAGCTCGCACCTGCCTGGCCCGCTGCCATGTACGCCTTCCCCACGAGCGTAGATGTGGTGCGACATGGCTGGAGGGTAACGCCGGCTCCTCCAGGGAGGACGCAAGTCGAGGGGAGAGATAGCTCGCAAGCGCATCCTCCACCCGAGGCATCCTCCCATAACCACAGTCCCTAACCCCCATCACATTACTGTAGTTCAGTGATCGGGGTATGGAAAGCCATGTAGAGAAGGGTCTGCCCCATGATTACTCAGTTCATCATGTAAATCAGGAAAGAATGGCAGAGACCGGCGTGGAGGTGGTGCGTGGTGCTTAAGAAACCTTACCACTAGCCTGTGGTGTCTGCTCCTCCTGTGGCCAGTTGATGTTGAGCTTAGCCACGGCTCTAGTCACCACCTCCAGCAGCACGTCATAGTCGGGCGCCGCCAGATGACGCCGCCCCGACACCCGGAAGTCATCGTCCACTACGCTGAGCACGTCCGCCTCCTCGGAGTCGGATTGCTGCAGTGTCTCCGGATCCAAACCGCGAGCGGGAGAAGCCGAGAACGGGCTCCCGAACGAGGAAAGGAAGCTTCGGAGCCAACGGATGAAGGTCGGGAAAAAGCCTCAGCCATCCCGAAATCCTCCGACAGATCACGCTGTGAACCCCATGAGTGAAGCCGCCGGACCGCCTCAGCAGCCGCAGGGCCCGCAACACGGGGAAAACACATCCGGCCATCCTCGGAAAAGAGAGCCATGCTGTACCTCAGTACCCGCACGGAAAGGGCTTCGCAACGGGCGCAGGCAGCCCCCTCGAGAGCTGCCCGGGCGTGCTCCATCCCCAAACATGAGACACACATCTCATGAGACTCTCCATCCGTGATGTACCGAGGGCAAGAAAAAAAAACACACCTTCTGTACATCTGACTGCCGGACACGCTGGTAGACTTCTTCTTCAGGTAAGACACACTGCTTGTAGGACTGGAGCTTTCTTCAAACAACATACAGAGCGCCTGCTGAATAGAAAAAAGCTAATGATGAGTGTGTACAGGTGTGCTTTATACTCCTCCGGTTATTCCGTCACACCTTACCGTTCTAGCAACAAGCCAATAGGATTGGAGTGATTTCATTCACGTTCAGACCTGCTTCGCCTAGAGGTGTTCCCATAGTGTCGTAACCGATGCAGTTCGAGTTCCCTCGAAGGGGAACTACAGAAAGTGCTGTTGTCTTTGCTGTAGAACTTCTAGATATCCTATGCTCATGATAACTGAGAATCTTCCCCAAAAAATATGTTCATGTGTACATATGAGCAGGAGAGGTTTGAACTGGTGCTTTTTGGCGTCCCATTTGATAAAGTTCTCTGTGAAGTTCCAAAGAAGAATCAGACTTGTAATTCAAGCAACAGATGTGCTGTAGCTTCTAAGGAACATTACGGTGTTGAATTTAGAATGATGCCACAAGTCTCTAAACTGCTTTAAAAGACATAACCTGAGTTCAACACTGTGTCTCCCTTCACTAATATTAGTAATTTACCCCATATTAAGAGCTAAGTATTAAATGTGACATGCTAACTTGCCTCAAGTGGTTTTGCCAAACTGAGGGATAGATGGCTACTATGCCTATCCCCGTGCTCTATGGAATTTCCTCTTTATAAATGAATGACATTAAGTGCTTTGATATCCTTCACTGCAAATAACTCATTGGTTGAAAACACGCCTCTGAATAAATGTGTATGCTTATCAAGTGGTCATTTCATATTTTAAAACAAATATAGTTTGTGTATTGAAACAACAAGAAATTGATGTTGTTTCTGTTCGAAGTGAATTAAGTAAACATTTGCAGTGTTGGGGTTTTGGCTTCAGGGTAATAAAGCAAATGAGATTATCTGAGTTGTCAGTGTAGAAGAGCTGCCAATGTGCTGCAAGGCATTTAAATGCATGCCAAGGATGTTCCTTATCGCACACTGATGTTGATGAAAGTACAGTACTTAAGTACAGTATGGTAAATGATGGGGATTAGAGTGATAAATTGTAGTTGTATTTGGGATAGAAGCTGTGTAGAATAAAGAATCAAACATTAAGGTGATGATGATATTACAAAAGGAAGGTAAGACAGGTAGCTATTATGGCACGGTAGAAAGTGCCAGAAGAGAGATAAAGACGTCCCTTTTTCAGCCTGGGGCTGTTACTCCTGCTTGCTTATTGCTTATCTGGGGTGCGTTTCCCGTACAACCACGGAAGGTAGCATTAAACTATCTTAGTACGATGCATCGTTAAACTAACCAACATCTGAAGTACGACCGTTTCCCCAAAACTGTCGTACCTTGTTGGTACCGCCGTGGTTTGAACTAACTTAGTTAGAACCAACATATACTGAACAAAAGACTTTCTTTCAACTTGCACAGGTGTGCCTTAAAGCTTGTGCACACTACACAACTTGCCGTCTTGTGACAAGAGTCTTGAAGTTATTGTGGCGTTCACACTATGTGACTGATCGGTGACAGGGGGTCACACACTACACGAGCTGACAGTCACACCTGATCAAAGATGACGCTGGTATCCAAACCACGTTTTGTCAAGAAAACACACGTGAAATGTGAAATGACGTGAACCTACACACGAGAAACAGCTGTTGTTTATTAATATAAAGATAGCAATTATAAAGACAAAGAATATGGATGAAAGAATGGATTAGTGCACACAGGTAGCAGGGATCGTCTGAGCTACAGAGAGAGCTGGAGGTGATTAAAAAGTGTTTTGCAGTGAAAAAGAAGCTGCCTGCTCTGCCAGCAGCCTGCTATCATTGGCTGGATGTGGATGTCAAGTCGGCCGACTCCTCAGATATTTGGTATGATAGATATCTGGAGGGCGTCAACGATGTGTCGGGGAGCCGTTTTGATGCGTCGTTGAGTAATTCACACAAAATGACTGGCAACCGCTGATAGATTGCTGATTTACCCCTGATCACAGCCCGACAGTCACTGAGGTCTCCGACCAGCAAATCGGGCTTAAAATCGTGTAGTGTGAACTAGGCTTTAGGCTGGCCACAATAAAAGGCTACTCGAAAATGTGCAGTTTCAATGTATTGGGGGGTCTGGGGGTCTAACTTCAGTCAAGTCGAGAACCCGATGAGGACGACGAGCATGCAGATGAGCTTCCCTGAGACGGTTCTGACAGTTTGTGCAGAAATTCTTTGGTTATGCAAACCAATTGTTGCAGCAGCTGTCCGGGTGGCTGGTCTCAGACGATCTTGGAGGTGAAGATGCTGGATGTGGAGGTCCTGGGCTGGTGTGGTTACACATGGTCTGCAGTTGTGAGGCCGGTTGAATGTACTGCCAAATTCTCTGAAACGCCTTTGGAGACGGCTTATGCTAGAGAAATGAACATTGAATTTATGGGCAACAGCTCTGGTACACATTCCTGTAGTCAGCATGCCAAAACTTGCGACATCTGTGCCATTGCGCTGTGTGTGAGAACTGCACATTTTGGAGTGGCCTTTTATTGTGGCCAGCCTAAGGCACACCTGTGCAATACCCATGCTGTCTTATCAGCAACTTGATATGCCACATGTGTGAGGTGGATGGATTATCTCGGGAAAGGAGAAGTGCAGCTTTCAGTCATTCTGTGTTGCTTTCAGATATTTTTTCCTGTAGATCAGCTTTCTCATGTAAAATCATCCCTGCTAAGTCAACACACACACAGATGAAAACATTTTGATATAATAAAATAATTTTGTCCAGTCCATTTTTTTTTTACCAGATTTGGCACTGGTACCACAGCCAGCTTCTCTCATTGACCAGGATTCAAAGAGCTGCTAACTCTGGTTGATTAATGTTAACATTACTATAGCTAGCTAGCCTAGCAAAAATGTTAGTGTTATGACAACATATTGTAAGTGTAACTGTAATTCAATGCTGCAACAAAGACTACATGATGCCTTTAAAAGCGTCAGGTGAACAAATGATTGACATTTACTTAAAAAGCGGCTTTAGCATGTGAGTACAAAGACACACCTGAGCAGCAGGTATGCTAAAATGCTTTGTTCACCTCGCTGTGACGTAGCAGTGCAGCAGGCGCGTTTAACTTATTTGGACTCTAAATGACCTGAGTGGAATGGATTTAAAGAAGCAGCAGCGTGAAAGTGACGGCTGTAGAATGGAGTTTAACTTACTAGTGCATTCCTCAAGTGGAATGGATTTGATTGACGACGCTCTGAAAGGTGAACAAACAGATGTGCTGAATTACAGACAGTAAAAGTGAGTGGGTCCAATATCGTTGGTTTTGTCCCACCAACATACAATAGTTCCAACACCCATGTAATGTTAGCTTTTAGACACATCAACGCTGCATGGGGGGAATTCACAGGCTGACTTAAATGCTACACAGCTACTCATGTAAATGTGTGCTAGAGTAATACCTCTCTAAATACTGTTACTGCACTGTGGATTGGATCAATCAGAGTGTGATTTTTGCTCTGTAGTTTGTCTTGCATACAAACAAACATACGTAAGCTGTTGATAAGGATCCTGTTTAAAGTGGCAACTGTTTGAACTTAATAACCTGATGGTGGAAGGAATAAAAGATTTGGAGTAATGATTATTATATGTATCATTGCTTTTATTTTATTATATTTTCCTGTGTATATCTGGGGGTACATGCTCATGTATAGCCTAGCCTACATTTAGGCAACATCTGCCAACAAATGCACATATTGATCAAATTGACTAAATGAAGTCATTTACCCAAGGCCACGTTCACATCTACCGTCTTTGTAGTGCAGTCAGTGTTTACTCCTTAAATGTGGTTGCTTTATGCCAAATAAAAACACGACCTCTGGCACGCACTGCTACTGCCAGCAGAACTACCTCTGCAAAAACCAGAGATCTAATCCTGAAGTTAAGTACTGAATATGCTCACTGTGCATGAAAAGGTACAATGCCACAGAGAACATGTCCTATAAGTTTGTAAGATTTGAACATAAATCTGCACTGTGTGTCTTATTTAGAACAATCGGACCAGACTTTGAATACTCAAATGGGTGACAAGTGAAAGGAAAAAGCAACATGAAGTGTGTCAGAGTGTGAGTCAGTCAAGACAACAGCTTCTGGGCTCTACGGGGTCTGTGGAACTCTGTTGGAGGAATGTACATGAGAGTCATTCATATACACCACCTTTCAGGTCGCTTCACTGAGATCCAGAGAGAGCTGAGTACAGCAGATAGGAAGACACACAGCCAGACAGAACAAATGGACAGACCGCATTAGAGACAGTCACATATAGGTACACAGATTATAGCTTTGATTATATAATATGGTTTTATGAAGACGGCGGTGGAGAGCAGTGTCTCAAACACTGCTCCAAAATCTTCCACAGGTGTGAAACTGGGCTGAGATCTGGTGATCCAGATCCAGGTCATCCTCACCAAACTGTTCAGTGAGCCCTTATGTACCAAGCTTCTGCATTTGATATGTTTCTCCACTCTTTTATTCAGCTTTTTCCTCCTTCTGTATATTTCCCCTATAATTGTTGGGAATATAGTGTACTTTTCCTGCCTTGCATCTGTTATTTTGTTTAACTGAGGGAGAGATTTGTGCAGTTAAAGCAGGAAAGTACTTGACCTGTAAAAATACAATACTGACAAAACAGTATTTGTTAAAGGAGATGTTGACAGCAGTTCCTCATGCTTGGAAAGCTGAGCTGATCTGAGCTGAGGGAAAACCACAGTCTGGACTGATGCCCATGCTCAGTTATTTAATTCATTGTGTGTTTCTCAAGCTAGTTACATGGCTAACCATCCACTTCATGTACCTGCTGCCCAGATTTATCACTTTGCTCAATATTTGTTAGAAAAATCTCTTTCCATCATAATAGCGGTGTAGTCCATGGTTTGGTTTTCCAAGACTTGCTTTTCTTTCAGTTTAAATGTACACAATCAAATATTAGAATACAATGCTGTGTTTATACCATTGAAAACAAGACCAAAGTCATGGTAACATTACTTTAAGTCATGGTGGTACAGTACTTTTTCTTTATACAGAGATCAAATGTCTGGCTCCCCATATCTTTGTCTCTCTATGTCTCTTGCCCTGTGACAGGCCGGCTCCTAAAGCTTCGTCAGAGCAGGGCAGTAGCAGTGACAAGAAGGAACGTCCTATGAGCACCATGAGTGAGGCGTCAAACTACACAGGTGGATCCGACTACAGCACCTTTCCTGGCAGCCCGGCCACCACCGTTACTACAACGACCACCACTTCCACTTCATCTACACGGGTCAGTCTCTATCCAAACATGCCTTAAATCTTAAGCATAGCTCTGATGAGAAGTTGAATCACTCTTGTAGCTCATAATAACATTATATTTATTAAGCGTCAATAGCAGACAGAGGCTAACTAATGTGGACAAGTGATTTATGTTTCACAGTGGGGCTGTAAAAGAGGGGCGATTGTTTTTTTTTATTTAGCCATGCTAGTTGCATGACCCTAGGCATAGCGGTCAGTCGGTCGGCCGTTTGGTCCAGACTGAAAGATCTGAGCAGCTATTGGATGGATTGCCTTGATATATGATATTGAAGTTCGCGAGAGGATAAATCCTAATTACTTTGCAACTAGTGCCACCAGCAGGTCAGGGTTTTCTAGATAGTTGAATATCGCAGCAGCTACTATGGTTCAGCAAAAGAATTGGCACATACATTCAGTGTTCCCTAATGACTTTGGTGATCCCCTGACTTTTTATTAAGTACTATCATCATTTAAAAACTGCAGTTTGTGCAGGGCTTTGGTTGTTTGAACAGTTACCTGCAAAACATTCCCATTAGCCTCATCTGTAGTTTATGTTATGGTGCTTGGTGAACAGGGCAAACATTTCCTTATAAACCTCAGCGTGGCTAGCTGATTAACAAAATAAAGAAACGAGTTACTTTTAAACTCTACATAACTTACCATTCTATATTTTCTAATATTATGTTCCACTGTATTCTGCTATACTGTACTGTAATACACTGTACCATAAAAAACTTCTCGAAAGTGCAGCTGTGTATTTTATAGTATTGTAGTCAAGACCGCCCAGACCAAGACCAGAGTTTATCAAGCCCAAGACAAGACCAAGACTTTTAGGGGCTGAGATCAAGTCAAGACCAAGACTGAGGGAGGGCGAGACCGAGTCAAGACCAAGACCAGTTCCCCACATTACATGACACTCAATAAAATGTGTAACGAAATCATAGTTAACGCTCAAATTGATCTGAAAGATCCACATTCCCATTAAAACACCCACAAAACACTAAGAGCTGAAATCAACATAAGAATCTTTATTCAACACTCCTTTTCCATGCTTACCATCACGGGAAGGGGTGACGGTCGTTAACGGTAACGGCACATTTTTAATTAGGGTTATTGGTTGCATTTGAAGCAATTGCAATGAAGCAATGAAGTTTTACATCCAGTCAAAGTTAAGATGTTAACCAATAAATCAGACAATGCAAAAGCAATTTATTGACCGAGTCCTCAATGTCCGAGACCGAGACAAGACGGAGTGCGAATGCGGTTTGTCTCAAGACCGGTCTTAATACTACTTTTTGATGGTCTTGGTCTTGTCTCGAGTACTACAACACTAGTATTTGACACCCATAGCAAACACAAAGTTACAAGGAATGACTTTTCTGGAGCTTTGAAATGCAAAAATGCTGGGAAATTGGACAGTGAATTCAGGCACATCCAGAAAAGCACAACTTTTATCATATTTGGAAGTGTGTTTTGCATTTTAGAGAAACTTTAAAGGAATAGTCTGACATTTTGGAAAGCCATAACTTCCACTGGTTCTGTGGCAGTTGCTCAGAGCCAAGAAATAGTCCAGCGTCCAGCTAAGATAACATAAGCCATTATTGATCATCCCCAGAAAGGAAATTCAGGGATATCCTCCATAAAGTCATGTTTACACTTCTGTTTTTGAATGTATTGAACAAACAAGATCTAGCATGTTAGTCAATGCGCTTTAGAGGTGATGGTATGCTGAGATGGGACTTGACTTAAGTCTCACACACAGTGACTTCAGACTCGACTTAAGACTCGTCCTCAAAAGACTTCAGACTCAACTCGGACTCAAGGTGCGGGACTCGTGAACAATGTACTGTATATTTTTTAGGAAACTTCTGATGAGCTTGCCGTTATTCCCTCCCTCCGTTACCTATAACCTGCCTACGTAACACGTAGCATCTGCTGCACGGCCGCACGTGAGAGAGCACAACAAACAGCGGCAGCTGCTGAGCCATTCATCATAAACTTTGGCTTTAAAACTTCATACAACTAGACCCAAACAAAGAAGCGCTGAACACAAAATAGGTTAGTAACCAGTGGTGCGTGAACACCACCAGCTCAGCATTGGCCATCTAACGTTAGCTTGCTTCTTGCTTTAGCTACGACCTACCGGAGGTTAACTCCAACTGTCGTTCATAATGAAAAGATGAATGAGCGTTTGCTTACTTGCCAATCTTGTGGCAGTCGATTAACGTAATCATTTATGTCCCTCTGGCTGCCATCAGCGTTAATTGTTAATGCTGGCTGCAAACAGGTTACAGGTTTATTGTTGGTAATGCTACAGTTTTATTTAGTTAAAATACTGGTTTGAGAGTCTGGGTGTGTTGACTTACAGGAGTTTATAAGATTATAATAAGTCATTAATTGTAGACGCATTGTACATTAGGCTACATGTTGTGTTCTGTAAGTTAAAAACAGGTTACAGCTTTATTGTTGACCATGTAACTACAGTTTTATTTAGTTAACTTTACACTTGGTTTGAGAGTCAACAGGGTTTGTTGACTTACAGTATTTAATAAGCCATCAATAATTGCATTGCACATTACATGGTTGTGCTCTGTAAGTGAAAAACAGGTTACAGTTACAGAATTCCTTATAGTCATGCAGTTTTATAAGCAGCCTGGATTGAACGCAGCAGGTCATACAACATCATTATAACCACAAGAGACTTGAGACTTGACTTGTCTAGCTCAAAGACTTGAGACATGACTTGGACTCTAGCTGAAAGACTTGTGAGCATCTCTGCTGGTATACCAACCATTCACGCTCACAGTCACACCTACGGGCAATTTAGAATCTCCAATTAACCTAACCTGCATGTCTTTGGATTGTGGGAGGAGGCCAGAGTTCCTGGAGAGAACCCACATGTGCACAGGGAGAACAAGTGAGGGGCCCTCTTGCTGTGAGGTGACAGTGCTACCCACTGCACCTCCGGTTCAAGAAGTTGTCCCTGGTATTTTTTACATTCTTTTTTTAGCGTACTATATAGATAATAATAGATGGAATTGTCAGTGCAGCCCTTAATACTGTGCTGGAGTCAAACTTACAGTAACATGCTGAGCGGTCACTGACTCCCAGCGCTCAATGACTGGCCTGGAATATGTCCTTGTGTCTCATTTCAGGCTGGAAAAGTGGGAGTGTGAAGCAGGCTAGCCAGCGTGTCATCTGTACGGGTCACTGCACTGTTAGATTGAACAGCATGTCCGTTTATGCTTAGTAAACTTCACAAACACACAGGAAATAAATATGCATGGATGCTTTTATGAATAAGTAATGCTTATACTATTATAACTTCTGCTTGCACTGGCCAAAAGAAAGTATACCACAGCATATCATCATGTATTCATGAGAAGACATTATTTATAACTGAGCTGTACGGGTCCTGCTCCATGCCTTGCCTCAGAAACATTTTACAAAGGACAACACCGAGACTGCCTATTGAAGATGTATTTTAGGAAAAAGTTCAAATCAGCTGAGAAGAAGTTGATAGAATGATGATGAAGATAAAGTTGACATTAAGAGACAAGTTTGCAGCGTAAATAATTAAGTTATTGCTTCAAAGGCCACACAGTGACAACATACAGGTGTGTCCTGCCACAAAACAAAGCTGTGCCAAAATAAACTAGTTCACACACAATAATAGCATTAGATAATGTAGGTTTTTGTTTTCTTTTAATGTCATTATATGGGCAATCCCAGTCCACATACCTTTGTGTAACCCTTGGTTCCAATAAAGGTCAGATCTTAATGCTACAGTGATATTTTCAGACTGAACAGTGATCTTAAATCTTTATGAAACCAATTTGGAGAAGCTGCTTTTTTCAACATGACACAAAGGCAGCTCGATAATAAGAATAAATAATTTTCCCAGTTTGCTGTGTAATCCAATACCTTTGGGATGAACTGAAATGCCTACTGAGAGCCAGACCATTCCACCAGACATCAGTGTTGGGGCTCACTAATGCTCTGGAGTCCAACATCTGGTGAAAAGCCTGAAATCAGAAGAGTGGCCAGTAGCATTAAATTAATGCCTATGGGTTTGTAATGACGTGTTCACTGTCACATGTGGGTGTAATGTTTGGGTATGTGGACACCCACAGTTTGGCCACACAGTGTACATTTACATTCTGTCTATTGTCCTCAAACAGTTTGCAGTATATCTGAAATACATAATCTCTCAATATTACTAAGCCTTTACTCAAAATATACTGTGTAGAGGGAACAAAAAAGTCCTGTCCTGTGGGGAACATGACTGTGCTCAGGATATGTAATGGCAATCAAACTGTTTAAACCCTGTCTGCTAGATATTACAATTGTATACTTTAAACTTGAAAAAAAGTTTTGATACAATGGAATGCTGGCTGAATGATGTTTTTTTATCAACATAATGAAAATGTCAGGATTCGTGGGTGAGCGCAGAGGAGGTGAAAGCCCAAACACAAGACACAGAGCGTTTTCAATTCTAAATAGGTTTATTAAACAAACTACAGATGAGCACACTTACAATGAGTGGCTGAGTCCTGGTAATCCAAAATAATGGTACAAACAAACCAGGTGATCCAACAGAGAAATCCAAGAACGGGTGTAATCAAAAATCCAAAGAACTCGCAGGGAACTGACAGGTAACAGGATGAGACAGCGCAAGCTACAACCACTACAACAGACAGAGCGTCTACATGC
The DNA here is from genome assembly GCF_014851395.1 of Micropterus salmoides. Taxonomy (NCBI): domain Eukaryota; kingdom Metazoa; phylum Chordata; class Actinopteri; order Centrarchiformes; family Centrarchidae; genus Micropterus; species Micropterus salmoides. The sequence goes on along the minus strand of NW_024043048.1, from coordinate 3,503 downwards.
TACAATCTGTGTTCTTGTCTGTACTTGTGTTCTTGTGAAACGTCATCTTTTGTGGCCCAAGTTCTGTCCCAATACACAAGTTTGAATTTCGGCAAGAACGGTTAAAAATCCCGGAAATGTTCTTGACACACCCATTTTACCGAGGATACATCGGTTAGTAACTTGTGTGAACTTGATGGCAGAGATATCCCAGCATTCATTTCGGCATTCAAGCAAGGGGCTGAAAGAAGCTGAGAGGCCAACAACAGAACGTTTTGTACTATTTTCCTACGTATTTCATCACTAACTCCACTTCTGAGAAGTTTTGAGGTGAGAAATCAGCTGTGTAGATGTCGAATATTGGCAGTTTTACTAAAAATTATAGCGAATCGAAAATGTTTTCGGAGTTGTGACGCTCCACAGCCGTCAGCGGAGGGAGCAAGCAAACCAGCCCGCGGGGGGAAGCTAACAGTCCAGCAACAACGGCAGAGTAAAGACCCACAGCTGTATAACAGTTTTAACGTTCATACCGCTGTTATTCTCCGTATTTGTAAATGCTCTGTATTTGTATAGCACCTTTCTAGTCTTTTCGACCACTCAAAGCGCTTTTACACTACATCTGCATTCATACACATTTATACACTGGTGGAACAGCCACCAGAGGCAATTCGGGGTTCAGTATCTTGTCCAAGGACACTTCGACATGCAGCCTGGGGACTGAACTGCCGACCTTCCGATTTATGGGCAACCCGCTCTACCTCCTGAGCCACAGCTGCCCCTTCTGTCATTACATTCTGAGTAATTTGTAAGATTTTAACTCAAATCAAGAGACATCTTGATGTACAAAAAAATCTAGTCTTGTGAAACTTCAGGACAAATTATCAGAAATAGTATGAAAGGGGACTGTCTTTGCTTTATTATTATTAGGGCCCGAGCACGACCGTGCGAGGTCCCTATTGAATTTGCTCGGATTATATATATATATTTTTTAGGGCCCGAGCACGACCGTGCGAGGTCCCTATTGAATTTGCTCGGATTATTAGGGCCCGAGCACGACCGTGCGAGGTCCCTATTGAATTTGCTCGGATTATATTTAGGGCCCGAGCACGACCGTGCGGTCCCTATGAATGCTCGGATTATTTTTTTTTTTTTTTTTTCTGCAAAGTAGGCCCAAATGACATGGCCTAAACATACTCGAAACTCACCAAAATTTGCAAACATGTCAGAACCGGTGAAAAATTTCGTATTCTACAAGTTTCGCACATGGGCGTGGCAAAATGACTCGCTAGCGCCACCTAGAAAATTGGAAATGATTAGCCCCTCGTTCACGTTCAACCTACATGTACGAAATTTTCTGGGGACATGTATCGTATCAAGACGCACAAAAAAGCCTCAAGAACCCATAGCCTAAAGTCAACAGGAAGTCGGCCATTTTGAATTTTATGGCCATTTTTGGATGATTTACATACTTCGTACTTTAACGAACTCCTCCTAGGGATTTAGTCGGATCGACTCAAATTTCTGCTGTGCCTTCTAAAGGCATTGAGATGAAAAGTTGTGCTATTTGCGCGTTTTCGTCAATGGGCGTGTCCGTGGCGTCGATGATTCGCAATGAAACAGGAAGTTGTTGTAACTTCAGTGTACATGCTCACATCGGACCAAACTGTACATGTAGGATGAGAGTCCCGCCCTGAACACATGTACATGCGACATTCACCCACAGTCATAGCGCCACCTGCTGGCAACAGAAGTGACTTTTAACGAAGCAGCCCCCGCCGCACGTTTCACCTACGTGCACGAATTTTCTGTGGTACGTGTATCTTGTCCAGACGCACAAAAAAGTCTCTTGGAGCCATAGCCTAAACCCAACAGGAAGTCGGCCATTTTGAATTTTACGTCAAATTTTGGATGATTTACACACTTCGTACTTTAACGAACTCCTCCTAGGGATTTAGTCCGACCGACCTCAAATTTGTGCTGTGCCTTCTAAAGGCATTGAAGATGAAAAGTTGTGCTATTTGCAAGTTTTCGTCAATGGGCGTGTCCGTGGCGTGGCGTCAAAGATCAACTCTTCGCCATGACACGGAAGTTGTCGTAACTTCAGTGTACATGCTCACATCTGGACCAAACTGTACATGTAGGATGAGAGTCCCGCCCTGAACACATGTACATGTGACATTCACCCACAGTCATAGCGCCACCTGCTGGCAACAGGAAGTGAATTTTAACGAAGCAGCCCCGCCGCACGTTTTACCTACGTGCATGAATTTTCTGTGGTACGTGTATCTTGTCCAGACGCACAAAAAGTCTCTTGGAGCCATAGCCTAAACCCAACAGGAAGTCGGCCATTTTGAATTTTACGTCAAATTTTGGATGATTTACACATTCGTACTTTAACGAACTCCTCCTAGGGATTTAGTCCGACCGACCTCAAATTTGTGCTGTGCCTTCTAAAGGCATTGAAGATGAAAAGTTGTGCTATTTGCAAGTTTTCGTCAATGGCGTGTCCGTGGCGTGGCGTCAAAGATCAACTCTTCGCCATGACACGGAAGTTGTCGTAACTTCAGTGTACATGCTCACATCTGGACCAAACTGTACATGTAGGATGAGAGTCCCGCCCTGAACACATGTACATGCTGACATTCACAGACAGTCATAGCGCCACCTGCTGGCAACAGGAAGTGACTTTTAACGAAGCAGCCCCCGCCGCACGTTTTACCTACGTGCACGAATTTTCTGTGGTACGTGTATCTTGTCCAGACGCACAAAAAAGCCTCTTGGAGCGATGCCCTAAAATCAACAGGAAGTAGGCCATTTTGAATTTTACGTCAAATTTTGGATGATTTACACACTTCGTACTTTAACAAACTCCTCCTAGGGATTTAGTCCGACCGACTTCAAATTTCTGCTGTGCCTTCTAAAGGCATTGAAGATGAAAAGTTGTGCTATTTGCAAGTTTTCGTCAATGGGCGTGTCCGTGGCGTGGCGTCAAAGATCAACTCTTCGCCATGACGGAAGTTGTCGTAGCTTCAGTGTACATGCTCACATCTGGACCAAACTGTACATGAAGGATGAGAGTCCCGCACCTGAACACATGTACATGCTGATTTCACCCACAGTCATAGCGCCCTGCGGGCAACAGGAAGTGATTTTAACGAAGCAGCCCCCGCCGCAGTTTCACCTACGTGCACGAATTTTCGTGGTACGTGTATCTGTCCAGACGCACAAAAAAGTCTCTTGGAGCCATAGCCTAAACCCAACAGGAAGTCGGCCATTTTGAATTTTACGTCAAATTTTGGATGATTTACACACTTCGTACTTAACAACTCCTCTAGGGATTAGTCCGACCGACCTCAAATTTGTGCTGTGCCTTCTAAAGGACTGAAGATGAAAAGTGTGCTATTTGCAATTTCGTCAATGGCGTGTCCGTGGCGTTGCGTCAAAGATAACTCTTCGCCATGACACGGAAGTGTTGTCGTAACTTCAGTGTACATGATCACATCTGCACCAAACTGTACATAGGA
>NW_024043047.1:0-3240 GCF_014851395.1 Micropterus salmoides | reverse complement strand
GCAAAGAATGTCTCTTTTTAAGACAGACGGACTTCACCCAAACAAACAGGGCTCAGAAATGTTAGCTGCTCACATACAGCATGTGGTGCGGTCCACACATGACTTACGTGAATGACTAATCATTCATGCAGCACACTGGACACACCACCGCTCACTAAACAGATCTCTGCCTCACTGCCACAAACAACTGTCTCCACCTGCTGGCATGTAAAGCCGTCTGCTCCCAGCGCTGTTCCAAAGACTTCTATTTCTGTCATCATCACGCATAGACCAGTAAACCGAAATGTGCACATCCCACACAGAAATAATAGTAATCTCTTAAGGATTAGGACAACTGCACCAACTCCAACACCCAGAACAAAGTCATTTAAAATGGCTCTCTTCAATATGAGATCACTTTCAAGTAAGATTGATTTATTAATTAACTACAATAACATGGTTAAGGATGCGAGAACACACTATTTTTTTCTGAACTCATTACTACACATAAACACAATCCCAGGTTTCTGTTTAAGACTGTGGATCAGCTGGTAAACCCAACCCCTCCTTGTGCCTCAGCTAGAAGTAATGATGACTGTGAATTGTTTTTATCTTATTTTACCAATAAGGTGGTGTCAATCAGAGCCTCTATTACCCCCGCGGCCTCTTACTCAGAGGTTCCTCACCAGCAACAAGAGTTTTAACCAGTTTTATCCCATCGACTTGTCTGAGCTTTTAAAAACAGTATCACAAATGAGAGTGTCCTCCAGCCCACTTGATGTAATGCCTACAAAGTTTTTACTGAAAGTAACAGATTCTGCTGGGCCCCATTTGATCTCTGTTTTCAACAGCTCCCTATCTACTGGTTGTGTCCCTGATTATTTTAAAACAGCTTACGTGAACCCACTTTTAAAGAAACCTGGTTTAGATCCCTCCCCCACATAATTTTAGACCAATTTCAAAACTGCCTTTTATTGCAAAGATTCCAGAAAGAAAATTGTGTCCAAACAGCTGCTCACTGTACTGGAAAATAAAATATTTGAAAAGTTTCAATCTATTTCAAAAGTTTCACGAAGTACCACAGCACTGAGACTGCCCTGCTTAAAGTCACCAATGACCTTTTAATGTCTGCTGATGAAGGTATGTGCTCAGTTCTGGTACTCCTGTACCTTAGCGCTGCTTTTGACACCATTGATCAAAACATCATGTTAGACAGACTGAGGCACTGGGTGGGATCTCTGGTACTGCCCTAGAATGGTTTTCATCCTACCTGTCAAATCGGAAGTTTTGCGTGTCTGTAAACAACTATGTCTCCTCGTTCTGTCCAGTTAAATATGGTGTGCCTCAGGGGTCGGTCTTAGGACCCATTTTGTTTTCCTTGTATCTGCTTCCCCTTGGACATATTATCCATAAACATGGCATTTCTTTTCATATTTATGCTGATGACACACAAATATACTTGCCCGTCAGATCCACAGACCCTGGAATGCTGAGTTCACTTAACAACTGCCTTTGTGAAGTTAAAAAATGGATGGAAAATAATTTTCTCCAGCTGGTCATTGGGTCCCAGCAGATGGCAAAACAAATACTGCTATCTGCTGGTTCCCTAGTAAATCACATTAAGCCTGTGGCAAAGAACCTTGGTGTTTGGTTTGATAGTAATTTAAATTTCGAGCAGCACACCACAAAGCTTGTTCAATCATGTTTTTATCAATTTAGAAATATAGCAAAAATTCGATCTATGTTAACTTTTAAGGACACCGAGACCATTTTACACGCGTTCATCTCATCACGCCTGGATTATTGCAACGGCCTTTTCACCCGTTTAACCCAAAAATCTGTTGATCAACTCCAGACTGTCCAGAACTCAGCTGCCAGGCTTTTAACCAGAACAAAGAAATATGACCACATTACTCCTATTTTAGCTTCATTACACTGGCTCCCAGTATGTTTTAGAATTGACTTTAAAATCACAGCATCACAAATGATTGTTCATTAGTTACAGCTTCATATAGATGTTTGATTTTAACAGTGATTACTGCAGAAATGTAGCCCACGCTAAATGTTTCAGTGCAACTGTTGACAACCCAACAGCTGCCTTAATGTCCACAGAGTCACAGTGAAGGACAGTGTAGCCTGTAGATTTTGTTCTGTGCTGAAGAAGAATCCACACACACTACACAGAGACAGTGCACTGAAATCACTGTCTCTGTCATGTTAAAGATCATGTTTGGGTAACAAACTAATATCTAACCAGGATGTAGAGGTTTCTAAAGATGTGAACATCTGCAAATGAATGCGTTCTGTATGTGCTTTAAATATTGGGTATATAAGTGTCAGACAGCTGCTTCAGGCTGCGCAGGAGGGGAAGAGTCAGAGAGAAACCTGCCAGCGAGCAGGTTAGGTTCACAGAAATATTCATATCATCTCCAACATGAAAACTATGATAGGAATAACTTAGCCAGAGTTTAAGTTAAAGGTGGAGTAAGCGATTATGGAGAAATCCAACACCGTGACAAATACCATGATAGAGAGTGGACAACAATGCAGCAAGTAATATAACTAATGTTACAGTTGCTGCTGTGAACAAGCTGAGAGGACGAGATGGTCCCAGAGCCAGAATGCCAGCTCCAGCTTTCGCTGCTAAAGCTAACATCACAGTAATGGCATATCTAGGCGTACAAGAATGTCCGTGGGCAGACCGTGAGATATTTGTTAATTTGACAAAAATACATGTATTGGATTAGAATCGCTTACCCCACATTTAACCCTCTTTCTGGAATGGTAAACCCAGAGTTTTCCTCATCTCAGGCTTCCCTAAACCCCCTTTCTGAAACAAGGCCCTGGTTTGTTAACTGTTTGGTGAAGCAACAGATGGCCACACTATTTAAGTCTGTGTATAGACGGTGCCCTCACCTCCTTGCAGCTGATGCTCAGAGACTTGGCAATGACCTGGATGAAACGGCTGTCGCTCAGACAGAGCTTGGCTCCTGCTAAGTCAGCACTCATCTCACCTCGCAGGTTCTGAGCCATCATCTGGATAGTGTCACATACAAACACAGCTGTTCACTTTTTTCTTATTTACATTTATTCATTTAGCTGAGGCTTTTATCCAAAGCAACTTACAATTGCCATATATGTCAGAGGTCGCATGCCTCTGGAGCAACTAGGGGTTAAGTGACGTGCTCAGGGACACATTGGTGTCTCACACCAAAGGCATGTGTCTTATCCACTGCTCCATCACCACACCCCATTGTTGTT
>NW_024043046.1:0-42485 GCF_014851395.1 Micropterus salmoides | reverse complement strand
GTTTATTCTTAGCTGGGTAGATCTGCGAACCTACAAACTGCAGCTAACGTCAACGACCATCGAAGCTAACGTCTTGAGTTTGAATTTAGCCGCCTCCACGCATGCGCAGTGTAGTTTAAAAGCTTATTTCGGTTTCTGCAGTAAAAGTTAACTTAACAAAAGATAGTTTATGACAGTAAGAACGTTTAGCTCGAATTAATCGAGAAATATAAACCTTCTGATGCTCATAAATACCGAAAAGTAGTTTTATCTGTACAGGAAATAACGTCAAGAAACCGGAATTGACCAAAGAGGGCGGGACGTTTTTGAATTCGTGCCGCTCCGTTTGACTGTTGACAAGTCTCATATTTAACGGATCGATAAAAGGTAGGAATTTATGTTGTGTTATTTAACCATGTCACACATATTAGTATGTTTCAGTCATTTGAACGCTTAACTTAAACCTAACCTAAGCTAACTAAACATTTGTGGTGAACTTTTTAGAAGTCCTTGTTGTATTTGGGAAAGAGCACCTAACTCCATTCAAAATCTGTCAATTTTTATTTTTCGCGTAATATCAAATATATTGGGCCTGGTATTCCATGATAACCATGATCCATACATATAATCAAGCAATTTGATAGGAGCCTACATAGGTGAGTTATATTTAAACAGGTCCAGTAAAGATGTTCTGGATAGATTAAACGTGTTTAATCAAATTATGTCTTCATACAGGTGCCTTTGTCATCGGTAGCATTGTATTAATTGGAGATAGAGCAATGTCTTCAAGAATCCCAAGAGGTGAGCAGAATTAGCTAATTTTGCTGACTGAATTAAAGTTCCTAAAGTCGGACACAGCTGGTGTCTGATTAACAATGTTATGTGTTTTCCAGGTGTGCAGTTACCTGCAGAAACAAAGAAAACCGTTCATAAACTTGAATCCAGAGACACAGTAACTGTGTCTGCAACAACAAATGCTGCCCAAAAATCAGATGGTGTCCTAAAATCTCAAAAGAATATATCAAGGTGAGAAATTGCAAACAAACTCTTCATAGTAAAAAAAACTGCACGTTACGACTTAAAATAATATGGTAAACTGTTGGGTAGACCCGTAACAAATCCATCTAGGCGGCATGGCACTTGGGCTGATAAAGATGATCCAAACACCGCACTACACATGACTCCTCTGCCACAGGTAGACAAAATTCAAGGGGAAATACTGCTGTCAGGAAGTTTCAAATCAGCGTGTTGAGTGTTGAACCTTTCTCCAGAAGTGTATGGTATATAGAAGAAATGGCAGTTAAAATGTAAAATTAAACACATCCATATTGTAAAGGGATTGAGTGCCCCACAAGTTCCAGAAAAGAATAATTTCCTTTCATCTCTTTGCCATACTTTAGTGCAAAGCATCATACACCCAAACTGTCAGGCTCCATATTTGCTTACATGTATTCGATTGAATTTATTTTACTTTTGTCTTCCAGAAAAAATGCTGCTCCTAAAGTTCACAAAGGGTAAGTCATACATTACAGTATTCCATCTCCTGAATGTGCAGTGCCCTTTGGCCACTTTTTTCACAACTTTATGTTGCACCTTTCTGTAGGGTGTCCACCAGGTATGGGCAACAGGCAGAGCTAAAGGAGCAAAATCAGCATTTGATGGCTACCAATGAGGAGCTGCAGAAAAACCTTACAGACACACAGGTGCAGAAAGCAATTTTAATGAAGTACTCGTAACATAACTAGATGCTTGTTTTCTCTTTGCTTGCTTATTCTTAACTATTATTTTTGAATACACCGGTTAGGCTCCTGGTAGAAAGCACATCAGCTAGGTGTGGTCTGGTAGTTAGAGAGGTGGGACCTCCTGGGCACTCCTTTCTTTTTTGACTTTATGCTACAATTTTTTTTTCTTTGCTGTTATTGCAGCAAAGAGTAGCTGAGTTGGAGCTGCAGTTCAGTGACCTTGAAAAGGAGAATGCTGAAGTACAGAAAAACCTGAAGGACTGTCATGTTCTCCTAGTTGCAGCCAAAATAGACCCAGGTGAATATTAATCCTCCATTTAAAAGGTGTGTTTTTGTCAGCTGTATTTCAGTTGTTGCTTGATAGAAAATAACTTCTTCTAATATAAAACCTCTTCTTAGTTTAGGAGAAAGAGTTGGAGAAGCTGCAAGACAAAATGAAGATCAAAGAAAAGAAGTCATGGTATGTATATTTTATTTTAGTTTTCTCTGTTATACATAGTCAACTTCAAATCAAAGTGCATTTGAATCAAACTCACATGAATAACTTGAAAACAGAAGACATTACAGTTATGGAAACATGCACTTATAATTATTCTATGCTACATAACCACACTATCTATCTATATCTAACTTTGGCTACCATAGGCAGACAGCTAGTAAACAACTTCCAATGTCTCTATTCAGAGTGTTTCCACAGACCTGCTGCATGAATTAAAAGCATTTGGAGACGTTGCATCACAGCAACGGGCTCGGCTAGAGGTGAGTCAAAGTCAGTGAAACTTTTGTACTGACCTGTGTAACTTTGCTGTTAGTTGTAGTTGATTTACTGGATGGCTGGAATGTATTTTAAATGTTCCTCATTTTACACACTTATCAGGAAATCCAAACAACAATGACAGCACTCGCTAAAGCACGGGAACATATGAGGCAGGAAAGGGAGAACTTTTCATTGGAGGCTGCGGAAATGGAAAAAGCACTCAAGGAAGCAGAAGCTCTCTTGTAAAAGAGTTTTGAGTTTTAAAAAAGTGTATATTTATGTAAAATGTGTGTTGAGTGTGAAACTAAATAAAGTATTCTCTTCTTCATGTTCCTTAGCCCACTCATATTTGAAACAATCAATACAAGCTTCTTATGGGTCAAACAGGATGTTCAGTTTTTTAAGTATATCACCTCATTTACAATTACCCATGTCCTGGTTGAGAGGAAACTTTATATTTAACAGTGTATCCTCAACTGAACACAGTGTGTGTGTGTGTGTGGTGGGTTAGGAGATCAGAGGGGCTGAAAATGTAATTTAAAAAAAAAACAAACTTGGTACTTAAGCAAAGGTTTTGTGTTACAGGTTTTTAAATCATTGAAAATCAGTAACTTCTGGTCCAAAGATAAACTATACAATGTGCTGTTAAAGCTATTTTCTTATATACTAATAATGATAAATTAAAATGTCAGGCAACATTCCCGTTAGTGTTGTACATTTGTTGTACATTGTTGTCTATACTTTAAGTTTAAGGTACTAGTTGTACTTATTTATATATATATATGTACGTATTTCATGCTAATTTATACTCTACTACATCTCAGATGCCAGTATTCTACTTTTTAACTCCACTACAATTATTCAATAACAAATTCGGATTATTATATACAATATAAATCAATTAATAAATTATTAGATTATGGATTAAGCTACCCTGCAGTGTATATAAAGTAGTTGAAATTAGCTGCACCTTTACCAACTGTAACATTAGTGATGCTTACACATCAATATGTCAATAATTATCCAATGATAAAATTTATTTTATCTGAAATGGGCCATTCTGCATGTTGAGTACTTGTTTTTTGCTACTAGTATATTTTGGTATGTAAGCCATACCATGCCAATATTTGAATGTACTTAAGTATTTTTACATTGTGGTATTGCTACTTTTACTTAAGTAAAAGATCTGAGAACTTTCACCACTGAGTCTCCATCGCTCTTTAGTCCCCATTCATCTTCCAAGGCTTTGTTTTGCTGGCATTTCCGTGTAGGGGTTCTCAAAGCTGTCCACGCTGGTTGTAAGTGTTTGGTGGTGGTTTCATGGTGTTTCTTGCCACTATTCTCTCTCCGGAGTGTCTGGTGTTGTAGTAGTAGACAAACAGGAAGAAACCTGCCGGGCAAAGAAAGATGGTCACTCATAAGGACAAGCTCAGTCTCTGAAATATAACGTACTTAGTAGTTAATCCCTACATTACACTCATTGCTGATGTCATACATACAGTAGGTGGGATATATTTTCACAGTTATCCACCCTTTTACTTCCCTTGTCTTTCTGGTTTTAATATAGTTCAAATGAGAATAATACAAGATTCAGAGCACTCCATGTTTTAGCCAATGCTACAGTAATATGATGGCAGGGCAGTCTGATTTGAGTCGAATAAAGTCAAGTAAGTGACATTTGAGTATGTGTGAGTATTCTGTTACTGTTAGGGGCCAAAAAAAAGTGGAGAACAAGTGGAGAGTGCCTACATTAAATGGACAGTGCTCTCAAATCACACCCAATCAAGATGTTTCTAGTGTCTTCTTAGAAAGTAGTTCCAATGAAAACACTGTCATGAGCACTCAAAATAAAACAACAACAACAAAAATTACACTCCTATTGGATTGGAGACAATAACAGATGTATAGCATCTGCTGTGGCACCATGTAAACTTTGGTAGAAGCAACAAATGTTTTTTGCATTGTACACGTGTTGTGCATTGGCCTACCATTAATTACACATGCAAAACTATTAACCACAGGGCTGTGAAGCAAGATGTAAACGCAACAGTTGCCCATTTACACATCAACAGACACATAGCATTCATTTGGAGTCTTTCATTTTTGGACTTCACCAACGCCTGAGGGAAATATCTGCCTCCTAAGCACCTAAATGCTAAACTGTGCTCACAAGCAGCAGGTTGCAAACAGTGAATTCATGAGAGCCTTTGAATTAAAACCAGCTGCCGGCTGCCACAACAGTAAAGCTGTGGGCCATAAAGTAGAGCTTAATTAAATGTGAGTTTTTCACTACGCGCGACCCCTTTCACACTACGGATAGTCTATTCATCTGTTGTTAATATAGAAGTATTAAAGCATCCAAGCAGCTTTATCCTGTGAGTAAAGAAGTAAAATCCCAACTACATGAGCAGTGAGTAAAATAAAATAATTTACAATGTAAAAAACAATAAATTTTAAAGATTGTTATTTAGAATTGCTGGATTATATCCAGGCTGATCACAGTTGTGGATACCTTGGAAAGAATTGAGGGTTGTGAAAATATTAGGAAGGGATCTGGAGGGCACCGTATGCAAAGAAGGCAAATCCCCATGTGATACCCAGAATGCAACACAGTCCGAGGATGGTTACAATATTTTTGCCACTTCTGCTGGCGTTGCTAATGTTGTCTGTTCTGGTTCTCTTAAGACAAAAGAACCAGGACAGTATGATGATGAAGGTCGTAAAAGTGAAGAGGAAGACCACCGCATAGTAGGCTATGTTGACAATGTAGTGGACGTTCCTGTCTGTTATCCAGCACCTTGGAACAAACCAACATGTCAGTGAAGGAATGGAAACATTGCTTTATTGTATGATTCTCTGTATTAAATATATAATCAACAGTCTTCAAAATTATTTGCCAACTCACATGGACACTTTTTCTTTAGTGTCATTAGTGTAAACACTTTCTTCACCATATTTTCCCATGATGACCAGGATAATCCCAATTACACTGGGTAGTACTGGAAATGGAGAACAAAAATTAACGATAAGCAGCTGCCCACTGAATTGCAAATATCATGTCCATGATTAGGTCCAACAGCAGGAAATGATGATGTATACTCACCCCAAGCGGTAATTGAGACTTTCAGTATGTAGTGGCGGATAACAATTTTGCCCCCATGTACAGCTGCAGCCAGAGGTGGAAGGCCTGGGTAGCAAACCAAGTGAAAGTCGCCAACAAAAAGTAGTGCATGAAAGCTGCCATGATTGTACAACCCACGGTGTTGTTCAGGTTTGCCACATAGTTGTTGATCAGAAAGGAGAAGTCAAGCAGGAACGTGGCCGACATCAGATGAATGAGAATCCATGTGGTATCACTGGTCTTGATCTCCCTGAGATTATAGACAATAGACAGATCATCATATTCTTATTCTGTAACCACTGTCCACATTACATTTTTGGGCTATTTTAATTACTTAAAGGCCATGGATGGTTTGCATCCTGCCGAAGCCTCCCTCTACTGCTTGCTTGGGTGGGTGATTTGCAGGCTGATCAACATCCCCACCCTCCTGTGACCCATGGTATGACTGTAGGACTACTTGTATTCAGAGCCAGTCAGTAATGGACTTTCAAATAACAGGCTAATGATTAAAAAAAAACCCTGCCAACTCACATGGACACTTTTTCGCATTATCGCGTTAATTAATTAGGCCGACAATTATTTTATCGCACGTTAACGCAGTTTTATTTTATTTGAAACTCCATTTCTCACTGGCTCTGAATACACATTGAAAGCGGGTAGGGTACAACCATGTGTCACAGGAGAGGCGCGATATTTATCAGCCTGCAAATCACCCACTCAAACAAGCAGTGGAGGGAGGCTTCGGCAGATGCAGCGTGTGCGAGAAGTAGATAAACAAAAGCAAGACAAGCCATCAAATGCCATGGCGAAGTGGATAGCTACACACTGCGTGCTGATTAGTATTGGGGAAGATGTCGAACTTAGGAACCTCCTTAAAATCACAACGTAGTCGCTTGGCGCTTGGTTCTCTCATGTAAACAAAAAGGGAGACAAGCCCTCCATGAGTAAACAGCGGGCCTCTAGAGTAACCATGGCAACGGCTTCTGTGTGCAATACATAACTAAACTGATAGACCTTCATCTAATCTTGCAGGGATGCTCTGTGAATTCCCTCCTGTTGATTTCCTATAGGCCTAATAGATTCTGGAAACTCACAAACAGCGAGGATCAGTCTCTCTTCCAATTATTTGTGCTGCACTTCGCCTACAAAAAGTTCAACACAATTCAGCAGCTTATATTTGATCTGATTAGTCCTACATTAATGTTTAAGTTGAGATTTACAAGAAATATTTTATTGCTACTGTGTAAAGGGAATACTGCTGGTAAAAAGCAACTTATTTGTTTAAAGTGTTTCCAAACCACATGTTATTGCACTTTTGTGTAACTACTTAACAGTATGTTTTTTAAAGTGCACAATACACTATAATTCATTACTCAATTTTGAGCATACAAATGCGATTAATCGATTGATAAAAAATTTCCATCGTTGCCCAGCACCAGAATATATATATTATATATATATATACAGTATATACATATACACACACACACACACATATGTATACCTACAGGGGCTCAGCATTTGGTCTCTAAAGAGTGCAAAGTGCAGTATTTGTCTTAAAATATTCCTGTGGCCATTCAAGGTGAGGATAGTGACAAATGGGATTTTTTTTTTTCATGCAGCATTCATTGGTTACATATTACATATTCCCAAAGCATTACCACAAGGAAGCTACTATTCAGTCTCATTTCCCTACAGTGTTGTTCAGTTTTGGAAAGCGGGTTTATTTACATGATCTTTCACCACAGTAACGGCTATGAAATAACAGAGCTATAAATGGGATGTTTTTTATGTTTACTTGAATGGTATTAACTTAACGTTTTTTTACTATTGCAGACTTTGAAGCTTGTTTTTTACTTTACAAATATTATAAATAAGTAGGCTAAAGAATTACGCAAATTTGTGATGTGGAATACAGGCTACCTGTGGATGTAACTGAATCGATTTTTACCAATTAGCTTCATCTCCTTATATTTGTTCACTGTGTTACTTCTGACTGAAATCAAGATTCATCTCTCATCCATCGCTACATTATGAGAAACCTCAGCAAGCAAATCACCTAAATTTTCATCTTTCTCTCTCTCTCTGGCTCCCTCTCTTCTGGACTGGACTATATATATATGGACTGGACTTATTTTATTTAGAAGACAATAACACATTCTTTTGTGTGGATGTTATTTCTTGATAAGTTCCTGTATGTTTCTTGAAAATAACAATTTAATCTGACACTAATTAGAGACAAAGTTCAGTTATTATTACCTTTGAAAGAAGTGCATATAGAAGACTATGCCGAGGAAGAACATGGACAAGCCACAGCCAACTTGAGTGATGATGGTGAGATTGTTCAGGTTAGAACTAGAAATGGTTTCATTTGGAGGAGCCTGCAAAGAGCAAACATTTCAAGAACACTTTTAAGCACTATGTCACAGGTACTGACAGTGGTAATCAGGATGAATTATGATGCACTTAATTACCACAGAGAGAAATGTAATGCTATGGGGGAATTTAAAAAGGAGGTAGCTACAGTACAGAGTGTAATCAGCCAAGACGGTCACACAGAGGAATGTCCAAATATGTGTATTCAACTGGGAATGTATATCATGAAAGTTTCATAATAGAAAGAAAACACACCATTAAGATAGCAAAAAATGTCAAATGGGAACACTGGCATGTAATGTTCTCTCCATTTTGTATTGTCAGACATCCGTCACTGGTCCAGTTTGGTCGGCTTCCTAAAAGACAGAAGCAGAGTATGCAAACAAAACTGGAAGGTTCACGAGTGCATTTGAATGAAGAACATCAGGAAGACTTAAGCATCAACGCTCCAGCAAGTCAGGTTTAATCCAGTTTGCCCCAATGTCACCCAGAATTTAACTTGTTAGATGCTTTGTTATCTTAAGAGTAGTCAGTTTAATTTTAACTTTTTGTTTTCTACAAATTATTTAAATCATTAACATGACAAACACTAATAAAATAACAAATAATCATAACAAATGATCTGACCATGAGGACGCACTTTCAAAGATGCATTTCTCTGAATGTGTCCCGCAGCAAAGACACAAGTGTTCTTTATTTAACAAATACCATGATCAGAAATGGACCTAATAAGCCTTGTTTTTACAGCAGACATTTTGTTCTTCATCCAAGTCCAGTTGCCCTTGACCTCAACCTTCGTTGGATAATCTTACAATCTTTTTTTAAGCAGTATCTGACATCAACATGCAAATTATCAATCGGTACCAATACCTTGACCATCCCATGATTGACAAGATGGAATTCCTTTCTGTAAAGAAAACAACAGAATTGCATTAAAAATATAGAAGTACAAATACTACAAATTTGAAGATGCCCTTGTTATTTTACTTACGTATGTCAAATTCTGAAAATTGATGTTTATTTTGTCTGTGAGATTGGTGATATTGGCTCCCATTTCAACTGCTAAAACCTCATTACCTAAAACCATGCTGTTCTTTGCATCCTGAAAAAAAACGGAACAATTACAAAATAGTAACATGATCACAGTATCATCAGTATCACTGAAGGTGAAAATGAGACATGTTTTCTTACCTTGGCCAGATTGGTGAATCGCATAAGAACTGCAAATACGACACTAACATTCGAACTGAAAGATTTTTCAAATGCTTCTTTTGGCACTGTAACTGATCTTGAAAATGTGGCCATAGTATCTGTGTTGTCTATAATCTGCAAGCAAGAGCAAAACAAGTGTGCTGTCAAAATTGTTTACAGTGTAGTGTTAAAGTCTATATAATAATGAAACTGTTCACTTTAATTGCATCCAATTTTAATTTCAGGAAACTACTTCCCTTCAAAAAATTGTGACCTGTTTTTAAACATTTACATCTTCAGTAAATGGGCTTAGATTTAAAAAAAATCACAATTTTGGAAAATACTGTGCTACTGTTGTGATTTTAAGGATATGTACATGCTGTAAATATTTCTTTATGGTCACATTTTTATTCATTCATCCACTTATTGTGGGCAGTTTCAGATTCACATAGCAAGTTTTGGTCTGTATACAGATACAATGGTAACTCTGTAAAGTGACACACTGCACCAGGCAGTTGTTTGCCAATAAACTGTTCCAGCAAATAACTCTCCCTAAAACCACAAATTGTTTTATTTTTTTAATTAGCATGGCTCTGTGGATGACAATGCCGGTCTCTCTGTCAGTCAGTCCACCGTTTCCATACTAAAATATCTTAGTAACTATTTGTTGGATTGTCATGGCCTTTTGTGCAGACATTTAAAAGTTTTGTTTGTACATTTTGTCAAGACAACCATTGGCCGGATTGCTATGAAATTTGTGTTTGAAAGTTTATGTCCCCCTCTGACTGAAATTTGGTGATCCTAGCACCATTATGAAGTCAAATCAAATGTTTTTATCTATACTATTTATGAGAAATACTTGTAAAACTAATGACATTCCCATCAGCCTCAGCTGTCTTTTGTGTTTAACACTAATTAGCAAATGTTAACATGCTAACACGCTAAACTAAAATGGTAAATATCAGCATTTTAGCAGTTTCTCCAAAATACTGCTGTGCTTACAGAGCTGCTAGGATGACTGCAGACTCAGTCTTATTACGTTTTTGTGTACATATAGATTAACCAAACACGACACATTCACTATTACGCTATTACCTATTAGTTGGAATCTGACCCAAAATCTGCCCAATTATCTTCATAATTCCCCAAATTTTGTCCTTTATTAACCTCACCACAAATGATTTTCCACATTAGAGACATAATGGCTGAATGACACATACTTAAAGTTTATATTGACCACTCATTTCATTACTCTCAGGTTAGCAGGTGACTGAGATACTCATCACATCCAAACACATACTGTTATTCTGAAGTCTGTACTGAAAGTTTTACTCTGTTAATCTGTTGACATAACACATGTATGAAGGTCAAATAAAAGTAGTCCACCTACACTTATACTGTCATTTGGAGACTTATAAGCAAAGAAGACATTGTCTATGCTCGTGGGGTCCGTTTCTCTCTTTAAGATACCCGTGACTCCTTCTCCCACATTCAGTTCAGCTGAAGATACATTGATGGTGGCGGCAAGGTTGGCCATGTTGTCCATCATTTTACTGTTGACAGATAGAAGAATCTTGATCCCATATAGTCGAGGTACTATGCATGCCTTTTAATCAGTACTTTAATATGTTTTGCACATTCTTCCTGTTTAAATTTCTATGTTTAAACAAATAGTTTGAGCAAGATGAGAAGACCAATACATAATGTCAAGTAAGTGAGCTGAATCGTGGAAGTAATACGCTTAGCTCAAAAAGTGGATGCAGGGAGAAACAGCTAGCCTGGCGGTACCCAAAGTAGAAAAATCACAATTTAATACATTCTGTCTTGTTAATGTGTACACATTCAGAAATGTTAAGATTCATGGTTTTATAGTGAGTTTCATGCTGTAACAATTGTTTGGTCAACAACAGCGGGGAGCAGTGACACTGACATTTCCTGGCAAATTGTCATTTTTGCATTTCTGTTAATGAGTGAGCATTAGAGGTGACAGATTTTAAAACTTTGGACAGAACCAGACTTGCTGTTTCCCCCTGCTTCCAATCTTCATGTTAAACTAAGTTAACTAGCTACTTGCTAAAGCTCCACTGTGGTACTATTCTTCTTATCTCACTCTCAGAAGTAGTTTATTACATTTATTTGTCAGGGATCGTGGACAAAAAACATTAATTTCACACACCAGCAAGGTCTCATTCACACTTTGTCATACCCCAAAAGAATGATCTTTTTCTAAACCAAAACAAAGGCTTTCTAACAAGGGGTTAACGAAACGGTCGCAGTTTGGTTTTCTTGCATCAAAGAAAAAAAAATGGACACCATATCTCCTAATTATGAGAAAATATGTTTCCACAAGGATCTGTCCTCGGACCAATCCTGTTCACTTTATATATGCTTCCTTCAGGCAATATTATCAGGAAATATTCCATAAACTTTCATTGTTATGCAGATGATACTCAGTTATATCTATCGATTAAGCCAGATGAAACTCATCAGTTAGCTAAACTTCAAATGTGCCTTCAGGATGTTAAAACCTGGATGACCTGTAATTTTCTAATGTTAAACTCAGATAAAACTGAAGTTATTGTTCTGGGGCCTAAGCACCTCCGTGACGCATTATCTAAAGATATAGTTTCCCTGGATGGCATCGCCCTGGCCTCTAGCACCACTGTGAGGAATCTTGGAGTTATCTTTGATCAGGAGTCAAGTCTCACATTAAGAAAATTTCAAGGACCGCCTTTTTTTTACCTATGTAATATTGCGAAAATTAGGAATATCCTGTCTAAAAATTATGCAGAAAAACTAGTCCATGTATTTGTTACTTCTAGGCTGGATTACTGCAATTCCTTATTATCAGGCTGCTTGAAAAAGTCTAAATGTCTAACTATTTCTTTAACAAATTCATGAAGCACATCTTACGCAGCTTGGGTAGCATCAACTGGTTTTCCTGCTTGAATTGTTACTGTTATATTGAGATCTTTGAGTTTCTCTGTATCAAGTCTAATATCTGGGCCCCTCACTGGCTTAACACAGTTGAGACAGTTTTCTTCTGGTGCTGTGATTTTGATGAAGTACTCGTCCACGCCGTTTCCACCTGAAAGGAAGTGACATCAAGTTTTATTTCTAGCATAAGCTAGCATTTTTGACAACTTGAGAAGATTTCACTACTGTCACTACTACTTAATTCACCAGGGCATCTTTTATTTTAATTTTAAATTGTTATACATTTCACTTCCCTTCACTAAATCAAACATCTGCAAGGTAAAATATACAGTAGTACAGTGGAAACAGCTGATCAGATCTGCCCAGGTCAAATGGATCACTATAAGCAGAAGATTAATTTGAATTTTGTTCTTTATTTCTCATCCATCTTACCATCTAAGTAATTAATGTAATTACATTTGTCTATTTATTACATGGACTTAAAGTAACAGCTTTGTTATTTAGTGACTCTTTCAAACACTTTTCAAATTAATGTAAAAATGTAATTACTGTTGTATGTTAAGGGCCAGGTAGGTTAGGGTAACTTTTTTTTTCACTTTTTTCCTCGTCATGATTTTAATGTTCAGGCAGCAGAAGCCGATGGGTTGCGCAAGACAAGTGTAATAGGAGTAAAGAAAACATTTGAATTTACTGTAGATTAATTTTTTTTTCATGAACGAAAAGACATGATAACAAACTCTGGAAGCAGACAGCTTGATTACTACAAGCAATTCGAAAAAAGTGTTTGTAACGATTCTGTCCCAAGCTTTTTGATCCATATAAGCACTTCACCACTTTAACTGTGATCACTACACACAGTTTCCACTGTATCTAACAGACTGGAGAGCTGCAGAAGCAGCACTTACACATAAATTTTTTGCCATGTTGGTGAACTTACCCATGTTGGTGCACTTCTGTTCATCATAAGTAGACTGTTTACATATGGTTTCTGTATCCAAACATCTAACCTGGCAAGGTCCTATTAATAGAAACATTGTCAGTACCCATCCACAGTAAAGAAGAAATATAAGCATAGTGGGACAAAACTATAGAGGCATACAACTTCAGAAAGTTAATATCTAAAATTATTTAGCATTGTCACTGACATTACTTATTTGAGTATATAAAATTGGTGAACTAAGGGTACCTCATTAACCCTCAGTAAGGGTGGAAAAAAGTGAATATTAGATGTCAATATTGTTTAACTAACAGTTGTAAATTAATTAAAGATAGACTTGATTTATAATTTGAAATTTCCACTTAATATTTTTATTAGCTCTGTTTTTGTCATTTGATTTTAAATGAACTGTCAGAAGAAGTCGGCTTACCTGTGACATTCTGATTGAAGATGCATGTTGAATCTGGATAATAAGAATTATATATTAACAAAAACAAATTATAAACTTTCATGTTTCAATCTTTTTATATTTGTGTCTTTAAGGAAGAACTGTTGTTTTACATTTGTAAAGGGCCAGTTCACCCAAATCGTACACACTCACACTCACACTCACACTCACACACACACTCACACGCACACGCACGCACACACACACACGCGCGCGCGCGCACACACATACACACACACACAACAAACAAACAAGCAAACATTTATATTTTCAAACTCTCCTCTCATCTGTCCTCATGCACTGGATAATACACATTAAGAGAGAGTAGAGTGAGTAGAGTGAGTAGAAAATTGAAAACTGACACTGGAAAATGCCAGATACAGTTATATAATATCACCTGTGAGGCCAGATACTGTGACGTTGCATTTCTTTCCTTGCAGGATATACAGACGTCTTTTATTGTTGATTTTCCCTTTTAAAATCTGCAGTACATAGGCACCATTCTTTGTCTGCAATTGAGGCGACTGTTCACTCCACATTGCTATTAATCAAAAACAGAAATACAGGAACATTTGTATCTTATTGAAATGCTGATGTTTTTAAATCAGCTATTCTGTGAGTTTGACAAGTTGTTTGCACTCACGTCTTCCTGTAGCATTTTCCTGCAGAAATATTATGCAACCATTTTTTCCTGAGGTAAAGAATGGAATCGTGTCAGGTTGTAATTTAATATAAAACATTTTTTGTTGATATTAAGTCATTACACTGTACACACAGCAGGCTGAAAGGTGTGACCCTATTTACACATAATAGGTCATGAAAACGAGCCAAACTGTGTGTGACGATTTCACTCGTCAGATGGAGACCACAAAAATACAGTTCTGTTTCCCAGTAATTTATCATCATTTGAAAAACATAAATAACAATAGCAATTATGCAAAAATATAGGTGCACCCTTCCTCCTAGACTTAGCGTGCTGTTTGGTGCCCCCAGCAACAACATCAATAAAACACATAATAACCATAATACAGCACATGCACTTTAGCTAAGATTTTACAACAATGGTTAAAAAAAAAAAAATAGAGCCTGAAACATTTATATAGCTTGTGATCAATCAACAACTAATGCAATTTAAGTAATTATCAAGTATTTTAAATGAAATTAAAATTAATTAATTATTGTTCGGACTCACTGTGATTCCAATATTGTCCTGCATCAATGACACCACTGAAGTTATCAGCAACAAACAAATAGTCAGTGGTCGTGGTCAAACATGTTGTGAGTTTTTCACATTTGACTTTAGTGCACTGATTGCAGTTTTTTGAAGCTAAAATACCAGAATCAAATCACAAAACAAGTTAAACAAAAATGCCATATTTGTAACACAATATTTTATACAGTATAAAAACATAGTATTTGTTAAGACTTTTCCAGTTTGCTATTTTCATGCTGAACAAATACCATTCCTTATGAGAATATGTGATATGCATGCACAGGTTTGAAGTAAAACAGAGACAAAGCTTTCTATCAGGCTTTAGTACTTGGAGATTGTGTCTACTTACAAACATGAAAAATCCACAGAAGGCCCACAAAAAATACCAAAGTCATCCAGTTCATGTTCTTTTGATGGCATTAAGGGTCAGACAGGATGTGTGATCCAGTCACTGCAGGTTTTTTACTTCTTACCTTTCTTTGGATGAAGTAATGTCAAAGCACTGAACAGCAGCACTGAAAAAGAACAACTGAACCTTTTGACCTGATGAAAATGTTGTCAAGCTGACTTTGCATATCTGCCCGCTGCAGATGTTTTGCTTTGCAAATCTGCTGAAAATGCCACTCTCTCCCATGCAAAATAAACCAAATAACATTACGCTTGGATGAAAATCCAGAGATGATACAACTGAATGAATGGTGGTTGTGACGTACTGTGGCTTGTGTAAATAACATTATTGTTGTTTTGGAGAAATACATATCAAGGATGAGGACAACTTTTACCAAAATGTCATTAGGAATACTATTTTTTAGTTTTTTTTTTATTTTTCAGACAAAGATTGTGTCTACTAACTACTTTTTCAAATTTTAAAAAAATAAAAAGTAAATGTTAAATATTCAGAAGGAAAGTCTAAAATATAAGAAATTAAAATAAATAAATATTTTCAAATTATAATAAAGTTATAATTTTTATTTTTTATTTTACTTCAACAGTTATTTGAAACGGATTGGCCTGCACACGTCCTGTTGTGGCAAGTTTCTCAGCTTCTCCTTGAATGCTTCAGTGACCATGTTCACCAGTGTTGCAGCCTTCACTTTTGCAGCAATGTCCAGGAAGTAACACAGCTTGGACAATTTGGATCCCAGGCTTAATTCCACAACTAGCTCAAAAAGCTTGGAGTGCACATTGTATGTTGTGGCATGTATGTCTTCATCCTTCAGAAAGTTTATCACATGCAGACATCATACTCTCTGTTTTGTCCTTTGCTACGTCCAGGAATCCAGACATGTAGGTGTTAGGTATGTTTTGGATGTAAATATTTATTAATACGTACTGTGTGTTTTTAGGTGAGGTGAGTATGTAAATGTTTTGTTTTGTGAAAATGTATGTATGTGAGCAGGGTTGAAAATGAGTGCCATGGTTGGGGATTTTGTAAAATTTCAGAAACAATGCGTGACCCTCCGTATTTCCATTAGACCTGGCAAATTTCCACTTCTCTTAACTGTTGAGAAAGGAGCCTATAAGTTCTGGTACACACAGCTGATAAATTATTTTGAGCTATTGAAGTATTTACTGCATCACAGGAAAGAGAGAGAAAATTAAAATATTTTCAGATGAAATATCCCATCACATGTCTGCTTTTTTTCATGGCACACTGTGTTTGTGGCATTATCTATGCACACACAGCAAAAAAAGAAAAAGCTGAGAACAGCTGATATATGTTCATTGAATGTATGTGAATGTTAGTTTCTGTCTGAGCACTTAGACTCAGTGTATGAATTTGTGTGAATGGGTAAATGCGATGTTGTATAAAAGTGGTCGCAAAAACTGGAAAAGGCGCTATGTAAATACAGAGCATTTACATGATCAAAAAAACATTTCTTTGTAACTGACCACAAACTGTGCTTCTTCATCTCAGTCACTCAATCAGACTTTATTTGTGTAGCACTTTCACACAAGCAGATGTAATGCAAAGTGCTTCACACAATAAAACAGGCTCAGGCGGCCCACCAAAATCGGTTTGACATCCCTCACCAATACACCATCCTTGCTTTTAAGGGCTTAGATTAGGGGTTTGACAAAACTCTTAGCCCGTGAGACTTCACACTGCACAAATAGTGGGGCCATGACAACAAGACAACAATATATTTTAATAGGCTTAGTATTTGGGGAAAAAAATGTATTGACAAAATAGTTGATAGGGGGGTTTGGGGGCACTCCCCCAGACTTAAACACTTAATATCCTGCATTCTGGAGACATACTTGTATCAACCCTCAAAAACTACCTTGTTATGCCATTTGTCAAACTGAACCCTATAAATCATTGAGCTACATTTTAATTATTAAATATCATAGGCCATTAAATACATTTATTCAGATTTTTATAATTACCACTGATAATTATTTTTAAAAAAAAAAGATTTAAGAGGGGGGTCTGGGGTTCCTCCCCCTGAAAAATGTGGGCTTTAAACACTTCATTTCCTGCATTCTGGTGAATTTCTCTGCACCAATTCATTGAGGAAATGTCTTTATTTATATAAAAGGAAACACAAAATTCAGATGACAATTCAAAAAATAAAAATATAGTGTAATATTTTGTTGTAAGGCTCTCAGGCATTCTGTATTGCTGTCAAATGTGTTTCTCCTGTTTTTTATTTTATTTCATCCCTGCTGAGTCAACACACATGCAGGCATGACTGAAGTAACCTAAAGTCTTTAAATGTGTACGTTGCACCTTTTCACCTCAATGATAAATTAATTCATTTTAATTCAGTTATAAACCCCTGCACCTTAATAGCTCCTATGTTTCAGCAGCTTTTCTGCTCATGTTCAGAACTTTCTGCACATTAAAAATCTCTCCACATATCTGTGTTCTCTGACATTTGCAGAATAACAATTTGAGATATAATATTAGGAGATATAATGACAATGAAGTCATTATATTTTAACAAAATCTACCTGCCCCACTGCTGTGCATTACCCCACCTTACTTATTTACTTACTCTGCTGATATGGTAGTAGGCTGCTACCCCCTTTAGACCGCCTGACAGACACAGAGCCTGTCTGGGACTGTACTGGATGAGACAGCTCACTGCTCTTCATCAGAAGTTAGAAAACCAAAACTGAAAACTCTTGTGATAAGACAGAAATATCACCACACATCCACACACATGTTTACTTCAGTACCTCTGATAAAGTGCAGCTCACAGCCGCTTCAGAGGGAATTAAGCATCCTGGAGCAGAGAGACAGTCAAACAGAGCAAAGGGTCTCTGAGCGAGGGGGACAGAGACAGCAAAGAGAGCGACAGGTGTCTGTGTCGCGGTCAGGTGTGTCCTGTTATTCTTTCACTACTTTGTGGCGACAGTTAACCGTTTGACGCTGACCGACAACACACATTTAGCACTTACAGAGCCAGGTATTTCCCAAAGGGGTTGGTCTAAAACAGAGCTCAAAGTTGAGTGAATATAGGATTTAGCCTACATTCATCATGTGGACGTAAACACAACAAAGGAAATACTAAAATGTTGCTTGTATCTGCTGTGTGTTATGTTGTGTGTATGTAGCCAGCTGTTTCCACTGTCCTTCAGTGGCTAAAAAAATCAGTTATTACGATACTTCTTCCACTACCTACTGATCTGTGTCTGGAAAGACACATTTAATTTGATGCTGTGATCATAAATAAAGCCACTAATTAAATTTCTGGCACCCCTATAACATTTGGATAGACACAGAAATGTAATAGACAAACATTTCAAAACCTGGGCAGGTAAAACTAGTGAATATCTGACGGTGGTGAGATTACAAGGGGCAAATGAGAACATACTGAATGCCTTTTTGTAATTTGGAGGGACCGACCATGAGTTGAAACGATTATTTAATGGACTAACAACATATCCTGCTGTGTCCAGAAGAGGGCAGCGTCGTAGTTTTG
The DNA here is from genome assembly GCF_014851395.1 of Micropterus salmoides. Taxonomy (NCBI): domain Eukaryota; kingdom Metazoa; phylum Chordata; class Actinopteri; order Centrarchiformes; family Centrarchidae; genus Micropterus; species Micropterus salmoides. Next base: position 23,852 of record NW_024043046.1, on the reverse strand, counting down.
TTGCATTTATTGTCACTGACTCAAATTAAATGAAGAAGAGGCGGACGCCGAAGACTGGATGATTCACGGCTAGGAGGAGTTGTACGGTTTGGAGGGCGATTCAAATTACTTTGAGACTCATTAATCTTACAAGGGACAAGTAGTTGATATCTCAATTGGCATCTCCTGTGAGAGTTTGTGTTGTGAGCTGAAGCAGCAGGCAGCTCCCCAACGAGGGATGGGCTATGCCGCCGAAGGGGAAAACTAGTGATGGTGCTGGGAGTAATGACAAAAAGTCCAGACAATCTGAAAAAAGAGATAGATCTGACAATGGAAGTGGAAGTGAGAGTGACGAGTCCCAAAGCACAAGGAAAATGCCAAGATCTGAAGAGGAGGGTGAATTTAGGATGATAGTTAAATTCAAAGATAAAAGTGACAAAGCCTTAAACCCACTCAGACTATCGGAGGAGCTAAAAAACAAAATGGGAAAAGTTCTAAATGTGAAAATGATGATGAATGGGAATATACTTGTTTTTTGCAGAAATGATAATCAGAGGTTGAATGCCCTTAAAGTTCGGCATTTGCTTAACAGGCCTGTTGAATGTTTCGTTCCTGGTCAGGCTAAAAATGCTAAAGGAGTGATCTATGTAAGCCTTGAGATAGAAGAGAGTGACATCTTGAAGAATTTAAAGGGAGCTGAGGTTGTAGCTGTACGGAGATTCAAAGAAACCGGTAATGCTGTGCTATTAACATTCAAGCAAGATATTGTGCCAGCAAGGGTTAGCCTTGGATATATTAGCTTGCCAGTGAGACAGTATATTCGTCCCCCACTGCGTTGTTACAATTGTCAACGCTATGGCCATGTAGCAGCAGCATGCGGAGGGAAAAAAAGATGTGGGAAGTGTGGAGGAAGCCATGACTTTATTCAATGTAAAGCTGATATAGTCAAGTGCTGTAACTGTGGCGGAAATCATGTATCTTCATTTAGGGGGTGTGAGCATCATGTTAGAGCTGTGGGAGTAGAGAAATTGAGAGTTGAAGGCAAAATATCATATGCAGATGCCCTGAAGAAAGTGAGGGGAACGGGGGAACCTTCCAGACAAGTGGTAGTTGAAGTGCCTTCTGATTCCCAGCCTGATAGGGAGAAAGTGAGGCAGATTGTGGGAACCCAGTCATTCCTGGCATTCATGGTAGATGTTCTGTGGGCAGTTAGAGACCAAACCAGAAGATCTGACGTTATTAAAGTGGTGGTGGATGCTGCAGAGAGATTTCTGGAAGAGGCATGTATGGGTCCAGAAGAGTTGCACAAGTATATGAGACAGAAACTGGAAGTTTACGAAAGAGGTAGGGGAAAACAAAAGATCACTGACAGTAATGAGGAATGTACTGGGGGAAGAAACATGGACATAAATGATGATAGGTAAATTGCTGATGTTTTACATCTTACAATGGAATGCACGGAGTTTGATGGCTAATGGACAGGAACTTAAGAGATTTGTTGATGAATTTAAGGATCTACCAGAGGTGATATGTATTCAGGAAACTTGGCTTAAACCATGCTTAGATTTTGTGATTCCTGGATATGAAAGTAACAGATATGATAGAAAAGGAAAGTCTGGGGGAGGGTGTGCAACATTTATAAGATCAGATGTACAGTATCAAAATGTAGAGATAATGTCTAAACTAGAATGTGTTATAGTAAGAGTCTGGGGACAGCACAGGTGGATTAACATAATAAACATGTATAATCCTTGTTTGCAAATAAATCTAAGCGAGTTGGAGTGGGTTATGGAACAAGTAGGGACACCGGTCATTTGGGTGGGGGATTTTAACTCTCACAACCCTCTTTGGGGTAGCAGAATAAAAGATAATAATGGGAGCACTATAGAGGAATTTATGGACAGGTGGAGATTAGTTTGTTTAAATGATGGCAGGCCAACTAGATTTGATATTAGAACAGGAAATGTTTCATATATAGATTTGGCATTAGCGTCCAGTGAACTAGCTAGGGTTGGAGAGTGGGATTCTTTGGACAGATATACAATAGGGAGTGATCATTACCCAATATTATTGAGGTTTGGGAAAACTTTATTGAGTGAAGAACAGGGTAACCAAAACTTATTTAATTATAGTAAGGCAGATTGGGCACTTTTTTCTGAAAAGTGTAACAAAACTATAGAGGAAGTAAATGAGGAAGGGACAATAGAGGAATGGAATAGCAGCTTATGTGAAATAATTATGAAAAGTGCAATTGAATCTATCCCGATAAAGAAGTGTTCTAAAAGGAAAATTAGTGTGCCATGGTGGAACAAGGACTGTGATAAAGCAGTAAGAGACAGGAATTGCGGGTATAGAGCATTGAGGAAACATCCAACAGAAGATAAAGCAGTAGAATATAAAAGACTGCGAGCCAAAGCACGCAGAGTGATTAAGACTGCAAAAAAAGAGTGCTGGAGAAAATACTGTGGAAAACTAGGGGCAGAGACTGCAGTAACAGAAATATGGCGGGCAGTACATCGTATGGCAGGAAGTAATAGGAAAAGGAAAATGCCAGTTTTAGAGGAGGGAGGATTGTTTGCTACAAGTGATTTGGATAAAGCAAAGCTATGTGAAAATAGCTTTAGAGCTGTTCACAGTGGAGCTAACATTGGTGAAGCAGGTATAAGGAAAAGAAATGAGATATTAGAGCAAAATCGATACAAACTTGAGATAAATAATGATAATTCTGATGTGGGTAATTTATTTTTCTCATTAGAAGAATTGCACAGGGCAATTGGAAAAGGAAGGAAAACAGCCCCGGGAAAGGATGGTGTTAGCTATGAGATTGTTAAGAATCTTAGTGACAAAGTTTTGGAGGAAATCTTGGCCTTAATGAATCACATATGGCAAGAGGGAAGTCTACCTAGCACATGGAAGCATGCACTGGTGGTTCCAATATTGAAACCAGGGAAAGACGCTTATAAGGCAGGATCATACAGGCCCATTGCACTGACATCAGTCCTATGTAAAATAATGGAAAGGATGGTTACAGACAGATTGGTTTATAAGTTAGAGAAGAAGGGATGGTTTACATCAGTACAAAGTGGATTCCGTAGAGGGAGAAGTACCATGGATGCCGTTACGTCCCTTGACAGTGATATAAAGAAAGCAATGGTGAATAGAGAAGTATTAATGGCGGTGTTTATTGATATTGAAAAGGCGTATGACATGCTATGGAAGGAGGGGCTTGTCATAAAACTATATGAGGCTGGAGTCAGAGGGAGGATGATTAACTGGATACAAGACTTCTTGAAGGACAGGAGAATTCAAGTTAGGGTTGCAAATGCTTTATCAGCTGGAACAGGTATCGATAACGGAACTCCTCAGGGTAGCGTGATAAGCCCAGTCCTTTTCAATATTATGATGAATGATATTTTGAAGAAATTGGGAATAGTTTTGGAAAATCTCTATTTGCTGATGATGGGGCCATCTGGAAAAGGGGCAGGAATGTCAAACAAATAACTGAGCAAATGCAAGTAGCTCTGAACAAAGTAACTAGTTGGGGTGAAAAGTGGGGGTTGAGGATATCAGTGGAGAAATCAAAGTATATAATATTTGGTAATAAGAAAACTGAATGTGGTGGTTTATTTTTGTATGAACAAGCAATTGAGAGGGTTAAAGAGTTCAAATTTTTGGGTGTGCATTTGGATGAGAAGCTAACATGGAAAAAGCAGATAGATAATGTTGTAAATAAGTGTGAAAAGGTATTAAATGTAATGCGTTCCCTCTCAGGTAGCACATGGGGTGCAGGCAGAGATACTCAACTAATGATCTACAGGGCAATGATAAGATCTAGGTTGGATTATGGATGTGTGTGTTATGGGACAGCCGCTGATACACATTTAAAGAGGCTGGAAGTAATACAAGCTAAGGCACTGAGACTATGTTGCGGGGCCCTCCGTACAACTCCAGTCCCAGCTTTGTTGGTAGAGATGGGGGAAATGCCATTGTCAATTAGACGGGAGAAATTGGCAATGCAGTATATTGTTAAATTATGGGCACATAAAGGAGAACACCCTACAAAAATAGTTCTAAGTAATGCGTGGGAGTGGGGATCAGGGAAAAGGAGGAAGGAATGTTTTATGTTTAACATCAGGAAAAAAATTGAGGAACTGGGACTGAAGGAGGAAGGGATGGCCCCGCAAGTGTACTGGTCAGTTGTACCACCGTGGTTGATGTCCATACCAGAAATAGATCTTAGTATAATGGATAACATCAAACATCATGAAGGCACAGAGTATCCCAATATGGTAAAGCGAAGACTGGAAAATCAGTGGGGAACTTACCTTCAGATATATACAGATGGATCCCAAGATCCACAAACTGGGAAGTCAGGCTTTGCTTTTTATATCCCACAATATGAATATGTAAAGCTTAAACGACTGTCTGAGGGGGTATCGGTGTATACAACAGAACTTCTAGCTATTATATGGGCACTAAAGTGGATAGAGGAAGTGCAACCAAGGAGAGCAGTAATATGCTCAGATTCGGCTTCAGTGTTAAAAACTCTGGGAGGAAGTAATATGGGAGCTCGGCCAGATCTGTTTATGGAGCTGATGGTTCTGTTGTATAAAATCGAAAAGGCTGGAGGGTCAGTGGGATTTCTCTGGGTCCCTGCACATGTTGGGGTAGAAGGGAATGAGGTGGCAGACAAGGTAGCAAAAATGACTCTGAAAAGAGATATTGATTTAGAAGTTTGTATTGGGGTCACCGAATGTAGATCTGTCATTAAGGAAAACACTATAGTAGTATGGCAGAGGCAGTGGGAAAAGGAAACAAAGGGCCGGCATTATTATGCAATACAAAACAAAGTAAAGACAGAGCAGAGTTGCTTGGGTAAATCCAGAAGACAAGCTGTAATTATGACAAGACTAAGGCTGGGACACTGTGGATTTGCATGGGATCTAGCGAAGATAGGCAAACATGAGGATGGGCTCTGTAGAACCTGCAATCAACAACAGACTGTTAATCATGTGTTTATGGAATGTCAACAGTATAAAAGGCAAAGAGAACAACTGTATTCTGAGGTAGCAGGAGATGGACTACAAGCAGTGACATTGAGAGATATTTTGAATCCTCATGAGAACCAATCAAGGATAGTGGAAGCAGTCATGGATTTTATATCTGCAACAGGATTAGCCCTCTGAGAATGAAGGTGCTATAAAGCGATACCGAGACTGAACTGTGGGTGGCAGCAATATGCCGTAAGGCATCTAGTCTGCCGGAAAGCCAGTAGAAGAAGAAGAAATGAAGAAGAGGATGACGGAAAGAGACACAGGAATCAACCTGCAACAGAGAGAGCATGAGTGAACGACATTGAACTACAGTGAGTAAAAATCGCAGGAACAGAGGACACAATTGTGATTTTACAAGCTTTCATGTGTAGGACAACTTGTGCATAGTGCCAATGTGAGCGAGAGATTATTCATTCAAATTACATTGTTTCCATAACGTTAGGCCTTCGGTTACACTCAGCCTGGATGACTGTGTGAACAGCTCTCTCGATCAACTCCAGACTCCCATCTAAAACTTTACAGTTTCACGTTTACATATCAATTCCACACCCCGTGCAAACCGATGCATATACTGAAATGCATTTTATGAATTATTAAGGTTTGTTCATCAGTTCGGCATAACTTGAGTGTTGGCTTTCACATTCTGCTTGCAGTGGCCGCGACCACACTGAATGTTTTAGCTGCAAACGCTTGTCAGAATGACCGGTGAACCAACTTATTTGAAATACGAATAAGTTTAAAACTTCCAAAAGTAAGTAATGAACGAAGTGAGGTGTATCCCGAATATCACAGTGGACCCTTAAAGTTTGAAAAGTATCTTATTTATGATGTGTGTAGTGTGTGCACAGACAGATAAGAAAGGCACACTTTTAACTGGCCAATGTTTTAACGGAGGCTGGTCAGGCAGCAATGAAAATGACAACCATTGGGGGAAAAAGTGAGACCGCCTAACTTGTCAGTTAGAAAATAAATTCCTTAATTTTGTAATTAATATATTTTATTCAAGTGCCATACACCCAAAGATGCCCAGTCCACATTGGCTTACAAGACACTGCTTTTATTACGTACAGAGGCATGAGAAACCACCAGGAAAGCAGACCTGGTAGCTATGGTACATTTATGTATATGTGTCAACAACAACAAATTAAACACACAGCGCTCTCATGCATAGATGGTAGGCATTCAGCAAAAACTCAGCAATGTATGAAAACGCCTTGTATGCAAATATGTTCTGTAATCTACATCCATCATGTCCAGTAGACATTTTCAGGAAATGCTTAACTCTTACGATTAGGATAAAATGAAGTAAAATATAATGTATTTTGCTTTCAGTAATAGCCTTTTCCTGAAACACTGTTTCACGTAAATCACCTGGCAGCTAATTTGTCGTCTTTTTTTAAAATCTAGAACATGTCTGCAGGTTGTGTGAGGTGGATGCTAAGCCGTACAGTGAGAGCTGTGTGTGGCGGCAGCCCTGGCTACTCGACAGCAGCATGTCGATTAAGCATATGCAGTGAAAGATCTAACGCCATTGCTTCCTCCTGGAGATGGTCTCCATTCTCCACTGCTGTAGATGACACAGAACAGACTCCTGCACCCAAGAAAAAAAAGCAGGATCCCCGAACTCATGGCACAATCAACACTGTTGGCCGCAAGATCCCGGAGCGTCAGATACAGGTGATAAGTGACACAGGTGAGAACCTGGGCACCATGCACCGTGCAGATGTGATCAGAATCATGGACGAGCAGGGTCTCAAATTGGTGCTGCTCAGTGAACACAAAGATCCCCCCGTCTACCGGCTGATGAGTGGTAAACAGATCCACGAAGAGCAGCTGAAACTGCGAGAGAAACATAAAGCAAAAGCAGGTATGTGGTGTCCTGGCAGGGACAATACAGTGGTTACAAGATGATTTACTTAGATGTTTTACCTCTTCTGGGCTCTGAAAGATTCAAAATCAACAATTTGAGAAGGTAAAAACCGCTGAAATGCTCACAGCTAATAGAAATAAACTTTGGAGTCGCCGGTTGACTTTCTTTTGTTTTAAAGGGTCTCAAGCCAAAAAGGTTTGGAAGCACTGTTTTAGTAGATGTAAATCTAACTTGAACAAGTGCCTGATGAAGAGTATTGCAATTGAAACCATAATTTTCCAGTTGTCAATATATGTACACAGATTGGGAACTGTTTACAGTTAACAGACCATACTTTGTCAAAGAAACCAGATCTGGATCTCTAAAATCTTGACAACAAAGCTTTTGTTCTCTCTGTTGTTCTGTTCAGTGTACAGATTCTTTTTCTGAAACCACCTTTGTCCCAAAGAAATTTGAGGTATTAACGAAACATGTACCTTTTGGTCAAAATGGTTCTTTAAACAAGGCCCTGTGAAGAAAGTCAGTTTCATCTCAGTAACTTTAGTATTCAACAGATCTTACAGTAAAAACGTTATATACACAGTATGTGAAACACAATGTAACCCATCGTATAAAATGGGATGGGCTATATTCTCTCCACAGCCCCTGTCCAGGTGAAAGAGCTCACATTTTCATCTGGCATCGCAGCTCATGACCTCAGCACCAAGCTGAAGCAAGTGGAGAGCTGGCTGGAGAAGAAGCACCATGTTAGAATTACTCTGCGGTCAGGACGTGGGGCACCTGCAGTCGACCTGGTGAGGAAGAAAGCTCACGTTTTGTCAATGATTTGCTTTAGGGTTGTTGATTTTTTGCCTTTATTATATCGGGACAGTAGGGAGATGAAGGTACAAGGTTGTTTATTTGTCATTATACAGCACAAGGCTGCATAACAAAACGAAATTTGTAGTCCCTTCATGCACACACAAGATATAATTAATTGTATATTAAAATATGGTAACTTATACACCAAATGAAAGGTTCTTGATGAGCACCTTAACTCTCTAGCAACTGGTGCACCTGACTCGCTCACAAATTTAAGCAAATTATGTTACTCTACTCTGTATGAGTTGTGAATTTCAACATAATATGTCTGGATATGCAGTAAGTATTCATCATATCAGTTCTTGACCCTCAAAAACAATGCTGACAGAATTAAATCTATGCACTTTTTTGAACAATTGCTTTTTTATAAGAATAATAATTTGTTGCGTCTGTTACTAAACTTGGTTAAATGGCGACATGTTGTCATGTTTTCTGTTACTGGCTTTCTGTTGTCCTCTTTCCACTGAAACAGGTTCATACTAGTGTCTCTATTAGAGAAAGTCATCTCATATAAAACATTTGCATACATCATCACAGCCGTATTTTGTCTACAAAATTTCCATTGAACAATGTCTACAATGAAACATTGAGATGGATGATGGCATCAGGTGGGGTGAGCTCGGTAAAAAACCTGGGATCCTATTACGTTACAAGTCATGTACCAGGTAAAACAACAGTAGACTCTGGAGTGCAGATGTTGGTTTCAGTTGAGGCTACATCATTAATAAGCCGGCATGCGGCGCACTGCAAACAAAAATATCAGCCCTTATATCTGATTTTAAAACTTTCAAATATCGGTATTGGCCCCCAGTATCAGACAGACTCTAATAAGGGCCTCTCTGATACTGGGAGCTAAATGCTTTTCTAGCATTTACATACTTTTATTTTTAGGTAACCTTTCATGCTGTGTATTTTTATGTTACATTCAGTGGGTGAGGTTTATCAATCAAATAACTCGGCATAAAAGAAAAGACCTTTGCTTGCCACCATGGTCAGTTAAGCTCCAACTCTCAACCCTTTCTGTCTCAACACCATCTCTTGATGCCATTTTCCCGAACGTCAGTGTTGTTTAAGGGGGGAGGACAATTGTACAAATATCCTTTAATCGTCACACACATTGGGCATGTTTTCTCCCTAAAAATGTTCCAACACATATACTGTACATAGAAAGTATTAAACGCTAATGTTTTTTGGTTTTTTTTCTTTTTCCCATAGGACACAAATCTGGAGCAGATAGTGCAACAAATGGAGGTAATGGTAGGATTTGTTTCCAAGCCAAAAGCCATACGTGACGGTCGAGCAGCCATGTGCATCCTCCGACCACCTTCAGCAAAGGAACTGTCACAAAAAGAGAAGAATAAGACTGCAGATTTGCAGACTGCCAAATCCAGCTTGAAAGCCGCTGAGAGCACAACTTCCCCTGTTGGCAACATGGACACGACAGAGGGCTCTATACAGCAGTGATCTGATGGAAATAAAACAATTTCACCAAAGCAAATTGAATACAGATTGGTGTAAATATGTTAATCAGACTCTACTTGTAGTGTATTATGTAGGTGTTTAACAGAGTTTGGTATAATATAAAGATAATAAAAGGATGAGCAAGGGTCATTTCAGTATTTTAAAACCTGGGCTCTATTTTCACATATTTTGGTGTCACTGAAGCTGCAAACTGGCTACAACATGTTCCTTTGGGGCAATTTACCTGACAAAATTATGTCCAGAAAAAGGTACTTCTTTTTGCCACTGACAGGCTCAGATTGTTATAAGCGGTGTCTGACAACATCATGGAAAGGATCCCTACGAGTGACTCCCGTTGATTTTAACCAGAAACAGAAGTCTGGCTCAAGGACCATTCTGAAATCTGGTGAGAGGCGAGTTGTTGCAGGAAGGCACCGGTGGAAACGTGAGTCAGAGACAACCCCTTAAAGTATCGGCATAACACTGGTACCAACATGTTCTTGGTGTGCTGAGTAAAGACCTAATATATCTGTACTAGAAAACAGCCAATCATCAGCTAGTTGCCTTAGGCTTTTACTTTCACTGTCACATATAGTTACCTAAAGGCTAAAGTAAAGGTCACTATTCACAGGCTTTATTTTTAAATCACCCTTCGCTGCATCCCTCTCTCCCTCATTTCCTGTTATCTGTCCACTGTTTGTAATGAACAAAGGCACAAACAATATGCAAAAACACACACAATCTTGTACTACTCTACTTGACATTGCACTGTACTGACACGGAGTGTGCTGAATGATGTTCCCTCAGTTGGTGTTTGATGGTGGTGGTGAGCGTCGTCACTTTGGCCCAAAATCTCACATACATGTCACTCATATTTTGTCCTCCTTCCATCTTGATCCAAAACTGAGGTCCACTGGGACTTCTTGGCATTTTAGACGTCACACAGCATGTGAGGAATTTTACTGCTTAATTATATCCTGCAGTGCATCTCTATGGAAGCATCTGCATCAATGTTTGTCTAATCATTTATTCAGCTTTTTCCTTTAATTCATCTGTAACTGTAACCTGTGATGAATACACTGCTTTTTTTCCCTCCACACACACACATTGATGAACCCGGCAGTCTACTGTGAACAAATTGACAGCACAGGAGATGTGGATGTTTTTAACACCACCTACCCTTCTTCAGCTCCGTTTGAGAGACTGTTCTCATCTGCAGGAATAATACTCCCATCTGCACACGAGGCGGCTAACACTAGAAAAGTTTGTTGTTTTTAAAGGCAACTAATTGTAGTGGGTGGGTCTCTGAATTGGACAGAGAGCTTTCTACATACTGTACAAGACTATTTTCAGTATTTTTGTTGTTTATACAGTTTTGCTTACATACGGTAGCATTCGACCTCGTGTTCTTCCTTCCAGTAGGGTTGAAATTTGTGTACACAACCTTGCGTACATTAGCAAAATCCACTTTGTACAAATTTCAGAATGTCGAATTGTCGCAAATGCATTTCCTGTATTAAATACATGTATTTTATTTTGATATTTTTGGCACCAGAATGTTGTATTTTATTTTGATACATTTATTTGAGGGCGCATTTTGTAACAAGATACATTTTGCTGTATCTTTGGATTTCACTGATTTTAGTTCCACGTAGAGCGTTGAAGAGGCAGTCATTGCCTTGTCAACAATGATCATGGATGAAGATTTCAAACCAACATACATCTTTCTCTGCTTTATTCAAGAGTCATTTGTATGTTGTTGTTTTTTTGGTAAAAAATAAAAGCAAATTTGGCATACAGATACATTCACTTGTCACAGATAAATGTGTTTGACTGATGTGTCAGTTTCACACTTTATCAACACTTTTCTCTAACAGCAGAGATACTGTCTTGGAACTTTTTTTTTTTTTTTTAAACTAGAGTCATACTTTTCCTGTACATAAAAAAGAAATCAAGAGAGAGAACTTAAAACATAAAACCACCTTAAGGCCCAAAAAATAAAATCTTTCCTAGATTGTGTTAGAATACAAATTGGATCAAAAGCAGCTTAACTAGCATGCATGAACAGCATTTGTCAATAAGCCTCGAGTACTTTGTAGGAGGAGAAAGGTTTAACGAAGTGATAGTCCAGGTTGCCACAGTGAGGGCACTGCTGGACGTTGCTGTACTCAGAGAAATACTGCATCCCAACTCGAACGTCCACCACCGGCTTCCCGCAGTGTTTACAGTTGAGACGAGCCTGAGGACACACAGGGAGGAGAGAGGATGCAGGTCAGATAACAGGACGCTGAATTAAAGCTGCAAATTTGAGCGTGGTAGTTCAGAATGTCTATGAAGATTCTCAGTCATCCAGGTCATAGTTATCCAACGAGGGTTAAAATGAAGGGCAACTGGACTTGGTTGAAGATACTGGAAGACGTTTCGTCCCTTATCCAAAGGACTTCTTCAGTTCTGACTGACTGGCAGGGAAACTCAGCTATTTAACCTCAGTGGGGTCGTTGGCCCGGGTCATCGATACCGCTGGTTCGTTAGTGTTCCTTGGTGTTGTGACGACAGTCGTTACAGTCGTTGAGACTACCTGTGGTCAAGACTGAACGACCATCGTTGGTATCTTCACCTGAGGCCAATGGGTTACGTTTGTTGAGTTTCCTGGGAAGTGATGAAAGGACAGCATTGTAAGTGGAGGATAAGTGGTGGCGTAGACCCCCTCCCCTGTTCAATGACGGCTTCTCAACCCTGGTGTAGATGGCTTCCTTGACACCTCTTTCAAACCATCCATCTTCTCTGTCTAAAATGTGCACCTGGTGGTCCTCAAACGAGTGTCCTCTGTCCTTCAGATGTAACCAGCGGTATCGATGACCCGGGCCAACGACCCCACTGAGCTTAAATAGCTGAGTTTCCCTGCCAGTCAGTCAGAACTGAAGAAGTCCTTTGGATAAGGGACGAAACGTCTTCCAGTATCTTCAACCAAGTCCAGTTGCCCTTCATTTTAACCCTCGTTGGGTAGTTCAGAATGTGTGAAACAAACTCAAAGGTCCAGTCGCTAGCTTTTGTCTGAGCTTTCAACTGCATCTCACAGTGTTCATCAGTGGATGGAGGACAGGTGTGCAATATCATGTGCAACAGCTGTGGGGAACACTAAACAGGTGAATCAACAATGGTTGCTGTTATTAAGTTCAAAGTTAGCCTTCTTATAAGGTAAGTGTTTGCTAAATAGAAGATATTTGAGGACATCACCTTCGGTTTTGGGAAAATTTCTTGACCGAACATATAATCTACAGATTAATCAATAACGGAAACAATCCTAAATTTTACCTCTATTAAATATTTACACATAATAAACGGCAGCTGTAACAGCTTGCTAATACAAAAATTTAGTAAAAGAGGTAATGGGATATGTTCGAGACATCTGACTAGACACTTTAAAATCAAAATGTATTTCACAAATATAACAATATACCTAATATTACAAATTGTTACGCTGATAACAGATTAAATCAAATACTTCCCATTCATCCTAAACTGCATGAATAATACTCCCTGTAAAACACACATTTCTACATGCATGCACTAGTAAACTAATTCTTAACTAGATTCACCTGTAATATTGCTTGGCGCCCTAAAGGTTTTTAGTGACATTAGTGACATCAGTGAGTTATTTTGGAGAGCTCCTCCAGAGTCACAGAATGCACTATGCAACACTATTCACAGCCTGAGTAAGACTCCCCATGACGAGTAAACTGACCCTGTTCCTTTAAGTTCCAACAATGCAACCAGAAACCAGCTAGTAAACACAAAGAACTTTGTAACTCATAACCCATGTCTTTTTTAAGCACATACGACCATTGGTTAACTTATAATACACCTGAGCAAGTTCTATTCGCCAATGAAGTAAATCACAACAGGAAATAGCATCCCGGGCACATGTAACTATAGATCCACAGCATTTACCAACTTTACATTTATTGGCTCCATCCAAAGGGAATGAAGGAAGTGAAACGTTAAAAACTAAAAGCAAAACATAGAAGGTTTCTGTCCGTCTCCTGTTTCAGTAGCATCTATGATTTTCAAATTTTTCCCCAAAGTGAGTTTCTGTCATAATTCTTTTGTTTAAGTTTAATTATTTATTATTAGGATCTGCTGTACTGGATTGTAAAATATGAGGCCCTTGACAGCTAGTTTAGCATTCATACCTTTTAGGTCATATAGTGAACATGTTAGCAAAAAGCTGGTTATTTACACATCAGATATGGAGCAACATTAGCGCTCATTTGAAGTTGTGTTTCTAGCTACATGATAAATATTAAAGACAATATTGACTCTCTTTTAGCTCTGTACCTATCTATACCAACCAAAAATATCTGGTTCTTTGGTAGTTAAATGCTCTGCTATGTTCACCAGCTAGTCGCTAACTGTGTCTGTCTTCTGTTTGAGGCTGGACAGGTAGCGTGCAGTGGGTTTATTAGAGCTTTTTCACTAAACAGCTGCCTGTAGTGGGGGGAAATGGGTCCATGAGAGCGGTGACACGGAACCAGAACAGTAAAGTTACAAGCAGGAAAACTACAATGATTTGAACATTGGAGATCACCACTGTTTGGTTTCACTGCTCATTTAAAGGAGGACACGTTTAATGGTCTGAGGAATCCTTGCTCTCCTGAAATACACGAAGTACAGTTAACTTTTTAAACAAAAGTGCTCATTAATGCCCCTCAGAGATCAGTATTTCTACCTGGCAACACGGTGAAGCAGCCAGTATATCGTAGGTGTACATGGTGCCCAGTTGGTGCCAGCTCCCGTCCCAGCGTGACTTGCACTTGATGCAGACAATCTTGTGGACGCCTTCTAAACAGTCTACGCAGATGGCGTAGAGGTGCATTAACCTGCCTGTTGGAAATAAAGAAATATAGTTTTGTATTAAATTTACTAAATAATAGGTCAGTCCGTTTGTCTTCAAGACAGAATAGGTTGTTATTCAGCCCGGAAAATAAATAAAATAGCAAACTCCTGATTGCTGATTGCAGTATATAGACCAGGGTAGTGTGTGTGACTGTGATACTGGACAGGCAGCAAGCTTGTCCATAAATAAAAGTTTTTTATTTTACTCATTAACATGATGCCTATAATTGATGTGTTTACATTTCCTAAAAAAACTGCCTGGAAAGTACCAACATTAGACTTTCCCAGCTCTGTGCAACTTCAGTGTGAATGACTCCCAGTGTGGCAAAAAGGTTGTGTTTCTTTTTTTTACACATATTTATGCAACCCAAGTAGAGCCTTAAACCTCACCATACTTAAGTATTGGAGGAGACATAATACGGCTCACACAGTACAAAATTGGTCACAAGAGAGTTTGATTATGGTGTTGTTGTTTTTCGATGAATTTGTGTTCACAACACATGCAGTTACATTTTCTCAACACAAAATCAAGCTGCAAACTTTACCCTCTTAAGGGAAAAAAGTCTAAACTAAGTAACATCCATCCATGAAAGTTTTAACAAATAATCCTTTCATACTGATGCATATCAACGACCATACATATCAAAGCTTGTAGGCCAGCACATCAAAGAAGCTTAATGCAGCCGCTGTCCTAATTCACATTCATTCTGGACTGTGCAGAAGCCAGCAGAAAACATTTTATGTCTATATACACAGTATGAACTGGGTGTATTCATGGATTAACACAGTTTAAGCATTTTAAGGAATGAGAATATATAACTGAACAAACATGTTAATTATTGCAATTTATTTAACCCCTAAATATGTATGATTTGTGCCTGATAAGAAGCAATCCTGGCGGCTGATGTCCTGGAGATCCAGAGCCTGATAACAGTACTAATAATAATAATAATCTTTATTTGTAGAGCACTTTTCAAAAACAAGTGTAAAGACAATAAAAACACAAAAACAATACATGATAAAAACCAAGAAACATTGAAGAGACTAAAATACACGTTTAAGATAAATATAAAATATATAAAATAGAATAAAATAGAAGGGATAAAATAAAGTCAAATAAGATCGGGAAAGGCTCTCCTATAAAAGTATATTTTAAGAAGGGACTTAAAAGAGTTCACTGACTCAGCCGACCTGATTTCCTCGGGCAGGCTGTTCCAGAGCCTCGGGGCCCTGACAGCAAACGCTCTGTCCCCTTTAGTTTTCAGTCGAGACTCTGGAACAGACAACAGACCTCTGCCCGAGGATCTCAAGGTACGTGCTGGTGTGTATGGGACTAAAAGTCAGAAATATAACAAGGCGAGAGGACATGAAGAGCTTTAAAAGTGATCAATAAAATTTTAAAGTCAATTCTAAAACATACTGGGAGCCAGTGTAATGAAGCTAAAATAGGAGTAATGTGGTCATATTTCTTTGTTCTGGTTAAAAGCCTGGCAGCTGAGTTCTGGACAGTCTGGAGTCGATCAGTAGATTTTTGGGTTAAACAAGTGAAAAGGCTGTTGCAATAATCCAGGCATGATGGAATAACGGCGTGTAAAATGGTCTCGGTGTCCTTAAAAGTTAACAGTGATCGTATTTTTCTATATTTCTAAGTTGATAAAAACATGATTGAGCAAGCTTTGTGGTGTGCTGCTCGAAATTTAAATTACTATCAAACCAAACACCAAGGTTCTTTGCAACAGGCTTAATGTGATTTACTAGGGAACCAGCAGATGGCAGTATTTGTTTTGCCATCTCCTGGGACCCAATGACCAGGATTTCTGTTTTGTCTGAGTTCAGCTGGAGGAAATTATTTGACATCCATTTTTTAACTTCACAAAGGCAGTTGTTAAGTGAACTCAGCATTTCAGGGTCTGTGGATCTGACGGGCAAGTATATTTGTGTGTCATCAGCATAAATATGAAAAGAAATACCATGTTTATGGATAATATGTCCAAGGGGAAGCAGATACAAGGAAAACAAAATAGAGACCGACCCCTGAGGCACACCATATTTAACTGGACAGAACGAAGACAAATAGTTGTTTACAGACACACAGAACTTCCTCTTTGACAGTTAGGATGAAAACCATTCTAGGGCAGTACCAGAGATCCCCACCCTGTGCCTCAGTCTCAGTCAGCGCTAAGGTCCAGGAGTACCTGTGCTCACTGTGCTCATGCCATCATCAGCAGACATTAAAACGTCATTGGTGACTTTAAGCAGGGAAGTCTCAGTGCTGTGGTACTTCCTGAAACCAGATTGAAACTTTTCAAATATTTTGTTATTTTCTAGTAAAATGAGCAGTCGTTTGGACACAATTCTTTCTAAAATCTTTGCAATAAAAGGCAGTTTTGAAATTGGTCTAAAATTTTGTGGGAGGGTTTCTTTAAAAGTGGGTTCACACAAGCGATTTTAAAATAAACAGGGACACAACCAGTAGATAGGGAGCTGTTAAAAACAGAGATCAAATGGGGCCCAACAGAATCCATTACTTTCAGTAAATACTTTATAGGTATTACATCAAGTGGGCTGGAGGACTCTCTCATTTGTGATACTGTTTTTAAAAGCTCAGACAAGTCGATGGGATAAAACTGGTTAAAACTCTCTTGTTGGTGAGGAACCTCTGAGTAAGAGGCAGTGGGGGTAATAGAGGCTCTGATTGACACCACCTTATTGGTAAAATATAGCAGATTGTTGGTGTTGGAATCAGACAGGTGTTGGCTTTGGCTCTGAAAGAATGTGCAAGACTTTGAAACACTTTGTTCATTAAAGATGCGAGAACACACGGAGCTTGGTGAGGCGGCATGAGTAACAGGCGAATCACAGCTAAAAACTATACATCTGTGGTCGGATATGGTCATGTCCACTAATTCCACAGAGGAAATGCAGATTTACCATGTTCATCTTCTTAGTTTGGCATGTTAGCATGCTAACATTTGCACTAAGCACAAAGTGCAGCTGAGGCTGCTGGAATTTTTTTCACCAGATGACAGCGCTAGATGAAAAGTCACTAAAATTATATTAATTATATTAGTGGAGATGATTGTGGATTTTAGGAAGACTCCCCGGTCGACACTGTGGAGTCCTCCCGCTTCCTGGGAATCATCATCTCCCAGGACCTTAGCTCCCACACCAATAAAGCCCAGCAGAGGATGTACTTCCTGTGATAGCTGAGGATATTCAACCTGCCAAAGACAATGATGGTGCACTTCTACACATCCATCATTGAGTCTATCCCCACCTCCTCCATCAACATCTGTTACACTGCTGCCACTGCCAAGGACAAAGGTCGGCTACAGCTTCTCTCAAAGGTGATTAGCTGCAGTCTACTATCCCTCCAGGATCTGTACACCTCCAGGACACTGAGGTGAGCAGGAAAGATTGTGGCTGATCCCTCTCACCACAGACACAAAGGACGCTACAGTCCATTGGGACCAAAACGTCACGCCACAAGAAGAGTTTATTCCCATCTGCAGCTGATCTCAACAACAAGGCCCAGGACCCCCATTTTCAGACTTTCATCTCCCCCCTAACCCCCATCCCCCTTTTACAGTACACAAAATACAAATCTGACACACATGTAAATAACTGCCATATTGCACTGTCTTTATTATTCTTTTATATTTTGCATATATTGTCAATTTCATATTTTTATTATTGTTATGCACGAAGTCACCAAGGCAAATTTCTATGTACGTCAAACCTACTTGGCAATAAAGCTGATCTGATTCTGATCGTTCATGCTGAGAGGAACATGGATGTCTGAACCAAATTTTATGGCAATCCAAATAACTGTTGAGAAATTTCACCGAAAAACAGAAATATCAACCTTATGCCAGAGGAAAAATTTGAGGATCACCAAAGTCAGAGGTATTCATCCTCTGGGAACCACAAATGTCTGTTCAAAATTTCATGGCCATTTAATTAATAGTTGTTTGAACCAAAGAGGTGGACTGACCATAGACCAAAATATTTGCACTATTCTGAGCTGTGTTAACTGCATACACCAACAACATTTTTAAAATAATCTCAGGTCTCACGACATGATCTTGAAACCAGGTCTGACCTTGAAGGTGGCAGGGGACGTCATACTCAATCTCGTCATGGCGTGAAGGGCTGAGAAACAGAGTCCCGTCCACCAAAGGAAACTGTTCAAACACAGGCAGCGCTCTGTGGCACAGGGCACAGTTAACCACGTTTCTCTGGCTCGCACTGAGGGCCGACAGGATAAACCTGTAGGACAACATGGACAGACAGAGTGTGCTACATATTGGAAACATCTGGCAGATTTATGTGACATGCTTTTTTTTGGTATGGTTTTAGTAGTTGTCTTTATGAACAGGCTGAGTTGTGGTAAATATAAACAGTCAATCCTGTGAGTGGATCTTTTGAGAATCTGAAAAATATCAGTTGTCAGTTTTCAGGCAGATACTGGTGATGCTAAATATGAGACTAACTTGTGTACATCTAACATCTATCACAGCTCATTAACATCAATAAATGTCAATTCAGTCTACATTTGTGCATGAAATTGTGTCTTTGTAGCTATAGTTTCTATGTCTAAAGAGACAAATCATTCCAAGATTTACAGTAAATGCAGCTGTCGCCTATTAACTCATCCAGCAGATATGGAGAAACAATAGCATTCAGTAGGATTCGTGTTTGTGTCCACCAAGAAAATGTAAGTCCAATTTTCTCTTTTAGCTCTGGTTTTGGTTTCCACCAGCTCCTGGGAAATAAATCTGACTCTTTAGCTACTAAATGTTCACCAGCTGGTCGCTAACTTTTCTCCTGTCTGCCATATGCTGGCCAGGGACACTTAAAACAGCTGCTGCTGCGGCCACAAGGTGAGAGCAGTGAGGGTGAAACAAGACAGGGAAGTTATGGCCAGGCAGCTAAAGAATGAGCTGAATGACGCTATATATTTAAATAAAAAGTGATATGAATTTCACATAAATAAAAAGGGTGGTCCGAATAACTGTACCATCTTTTGACAACAATTCTACAACAAACACTGGAGAGGTTTGTTGTTAAATCCTGTAAAAACAAAAACTGCATTAAACCTTTAAATGAGCAATCAAAGACACACAGCTATCCTTTAGTTAAACATGGCGAGGCAGCTTTCAGTTTTTATGCACCGAATATCTGGACTTATCAAGGCTTGAGATTTTCTGTTTGCTACTGCCTTTTATAAAAATAAATTTGGAAGTGTTCATCCATGTCTTGCACTGCACTAGTTTTACTTTATGTTTACCTTATAATTTATATTTACTCCCTGAATTTTGTCATATGTCATACGTACAACACTTTGAATTGCCATTCAAACAGTATGTAAACAACGATTGCTATTCAGAAAAACTTAAGTGGAAATCATTTTTTGTCTTTCATGTGTTTAACCTATGTTACCTGTGAAAAGAAGCTGGCTGCTTTCCTACAATCATAAGCTATCTTCAATATATTAAATCACTAATAGTCAGATATAAGTGTTATAAGCTGCAATGTTATGTGGTCATGAGGTATATATTTATCAGATATTTGACAATTAACGTGACTGAAGAGGGCTCAGAAAAAGACACATCTGGTTTATAATAACACTATAGCTCTATTAACTCTATTAGAACCATTTTAACCAAGCATTAGAAATCAAATGTCCCAGAGGACCTACACTGTAAAACATCATACAGGAATTCAATGGAATCAACTAAACTTTTGGCTTTAACTTTTGATTTTACTTAATCTTAGTTAATTAAACTTAAATCTTCTAGTTTTATGTCAGTCATATCACTTATAAACACACGTTGTTTTGTACTGGATCTTGGTTGGACAAAACAAGCAATTTTAATATGAAATATTGGATTCAAGAAAACTGCAATTTACTATTTTCTAAAATAATATTGACCAAATTAAGTTTTCTGACTTGAAATGATAACTTTAATGACTAAGCTACTGAGAGTTCGCTCACTCATTACATTAAGTTTCTAGAGAAACATGATGATGATATTAGCAGACTTCCCAGCATGCATTGTTTGAGTCAGTGTTAAAACTTTCCTGAGACCCCGCTGTTTTGTAAGTTTGAAGAAATCATATATGATGGAATGTTCTTGTGTGTCTTTAATACATGTCAAGAGAATTCGATGACGAATGTTGAAAGTTAGCATCAATTTCAGAAATTACCTTTTGTTTAACAAGGTCACTGAGAGCAGCCCTGCGTGTTGCCTTCATACTGACTGTCTTTCATATTTGTGTCAGAGCTTTTGATTATTTGACTGCTGTCAGGATGGAAAGAAGAATTTCCACAAAAAATGCCTTCCCCAGCCTTAACACACATTTTAATACAGAGGGGAAACTTCTGTTTTTAAGTTGGATCAGCCTATAACATTTTACAATGTACCTGCGCAGCTCTTCTCCCTGGCCCGCCTGGGCATCGTCCTCCATGCGGACGTGGTAGGTGTTGAGTTTATGACGAGGGACGTGGGTGAGTAGCTCCGAGAGGTCCAGCCTCCTCAGGAACTGCACTGGGTGAGAGTAGGTGCCGTCACCCACGCTGCCCGAGGTGAGCCGGTGGTGGAGCGGGAGGGCGAAGGACAGCGGCAGGGGGAGGACAGACCCGGGGTCGAGGTTAGCTCCACCGCCGGACGCCCCCATCGAGCAGCCACTTCCCCGACCGAGAGCTCCCCCGACCAGAAGGTGTTTCCTCTGAGGGTCCATGTGGACGGCTGATTTGAGGAACTCTCCCAGCGGACGGGAACCTCGCAATCCTGCTCCTCCAGCTCCTGCTCCGAGGACAGCAGTGGGGGAGAAAGGGAAACCAGTTGGAGGAGACTGCCCCGGGGAGTCACATGGAGACTTCAGAGGAGGACCCAGACAAAAGGGTCCTCCTCCTGCTGCTGCTCCTCTCTCCATAGAGTTCTGACGGTCCATTGATTGTCTCCGAGGTAACTCCTGACTCGAGGCTCTGTGGGATAATTTCCCTCCTCCTACTGCTCCTCCTGGCAGCTTGCTTTTCTTGGGCTCCTCAAAAAGCCCGTCCCCGGGCCCTGCTGCCCCTCCGCTGGACCCATTCCTGCCCGTGCTCCTCTCAGATGGCTTCTTCTTGCGATCATCCTGCATTCGTTTCACCTGGTACCAGTCGGTGTCCTTCTTTAGGTGGCCCTGGCCGCAGCGGCAGGAGCAGAACCTGAAGGCCAGGTCGTAGCCTTTCTTGGTCCACATGTTCTGCCGACACTGCTTCTCGTTCCAGGACCGCGCACGGCCGATGCAGTTGAACTGGACGAGGATGGAGCTCTCCCACTCGTAGAAACACTGCAGATGCATCCAGTTGCCGTATGGGCAGAGCTCGTTGTTGCAGACCACCCGCTGGTAGTCGTCCTTCTCCAGGTCGATGGGACGGCCCAAGCTGCAGCCGAGAGGGGTCGCACACTTGACCTCTGAATGTGTAAAGACAGGAGGGGGGAGGAGAGAGGATGATTTTGGTGTGTTTTCATGACAATTTCCCACAACATCCAGATTAATTCACTTATACTTGACGGCAACTGATGATTATTTTCATTCTCTATTACTCAGTCAATTAATCATTTGGTCTATAAAATGTCAGAAATAGTTGACTACATATATTCAATTTATGGCAGCAACTAAGGATTGTTTTCATTATCAATTCATCAGCTTATTATTTTTTCCATTGTTTTAAACATCCGAAAATAAGAAATGCCCCTCACTGTCTCCTAGAGCCCAAGGTGACGTCTTCAAATGTCCAAAATGAATGGATGCATTTTTAATTTGTCTGAGAAACTGTCCAAAACCCAAAGATATTTAATTAACGCTGCTATAAAACAGAGTCAAGTTAAACATTCCTCTTAACAGCTGCCATAAAAATTTTCCTTGACTATGTATTACAGTGCCATTAAAGACGTCTCTCCACCATAAGTTACATTAGCGGGATCATCGTCATCACATACCAACAACACAACACGAGGTGACAATGTTTAAACAGTGATTTCAGGGGCCTTGTTGCCTCCTCACCATCGATTTATGAAATTCAACTAGGCCACCCAAGCCTGTGAGCTGCTCTATTCAAGCCCTGCCAATTGTCAAGTCTGGATGTGACTCAAGCAAATGTGGGCAAGCAGTCTCTACAAGAAGTAGCTCATGATAATTCACTGTGGGTGTGTGTAGGGGGATAGTTTCTTCCTTCCTTTTCCGGTACACTGTCAGCGCCTTTTCCCTCCCTACCTCACCACACAGCGGAGACAAATATACTTACCCATGCTTTTTTTTTTTTTAACCCTGTGTATCATTTTAGTGATTTAATAAAGTGCTACACATAGTTTATTGTTCTAATTGAATGAGCATTTAAATGAATCTTGGTTAGACACAGAAACCAAAGAAAAAAACAACAGCTACAGAAAGATATTTTCTTAGTTGACTTAACTAGATACTTCACTTATTTAACTGTTCCGAAAAGGAAATATGTCTACATTTTATTTAGGGCTACTACTACTACTACTACATTGTACTACATATCTTAATAGACCAAAACCCAGAGATAATTCATTTTACTATAATTTAAGATGAGAAAAAGCAGCAAACCTACATATTTTAGGAGCTTGAACCCTCTAATTTTTGGCATTTTTGCTTGAAAAATTTATATTTTGATTAGTTATAATCAAAATAGTTGTAAATTAGTTTTCTGCTCCAGCTCTACTACATTGGGATATGAACTATAATGACTAAAAAATACATTTTACGGTTTTGAAAAACAAATATGAATACATCATCATGTTTTGTTTTTGTGTCATTACAATGTAATAAAAAATGACTCAGACTCAACCTAGTGCTGGTGCTGTTTTTCCAAATCTAAGTCTGTTTTTAACCAAATTTGTGACATATTTGAAAGAGCAAGAAGCCCTGCAGGGTGTGTTTTTTTTATAGTCTGTATGTGAAGATGTTAAACTTCAGTGCGCAGACAAGCGGTCAGGTGTCAGTATTACCCTAGAGGAAGGCCACGACCAAAAACTGTGTGGACAAGGTGCGTGTCAGGAAAAGACAGCTGAGGCCTGCACAGTAGCCTGCACTTCAAATGTAACAGCCATCGATCAGTAACGTGGATGTAATAACATTCAAAGATGTGCTGCAGTGTGTCACGAAGACTCCCTGAGGCTACATTTGACCACGAGGAATATTGTTCTCATGGGTGATAATGCTTTTTTTTTTTTCTCCAAGAGGAGCTCAGGGCGCCAATACCCATTCATAAATCTGACCATTTAAAGATCTATTACTTATTGGGTATAAATTAAACGTGTTAAAACAAGACTGCAGACTATTTGCGAAAATACAACAATCGCGCTCCACTTCTGCTAACATCCGACACACCAAGCAACACCTGTTTCAACAATATTTCAACTTTGCCCGCGGTTCCCGCAGTGTTCTTGTACCAAAACAAACCACAGTGGCCTTACAATATCTGTGTACACGAATTACACACACACCGATATTTCTGCAGTCGAGCGCTAGCTGCTTGCTGGTTCATATGCAAACAAAACCCACTCCATTCATACAAGGCCTCAAGTCGTGATCGACCAATACAGCCTGTATTTGCGGAATA
Organism: Micropterus salmoides; assembly: GCF_014851395.1. NCBI lineage: Eukaryota > Metazoa > Chordata > Actinopteri > Centrarchiformes > Centrarchidae > Micropterus > Micropterus salmoides. Next base: position 94 of record NW_024043046.1, on the reverse strand, counting down.
TCAAGGAGCCATTAAACTGATACAGTTTTAAGTCGAGGTTTGGCACAGCGTTCTCTACGGAGTGGAGGGGGAAAGAGTGCCATTTGCAACGTCG